>NW_017304196.1:820592-840259 GCF_001594115.1 Trachymyrmex septentrionalis | reverse complement strand
ATATATATATATATATATATATAGACAGATAGGACACAACTGAAATAAATTGAGAAAAGTAAACGACACAAAAAGGAGAAATGATGAGAGAAATGTTACTTGACACTTAAATGTACCCAGAAATCTTTTACACATTTTTATTCCATTCCAATTATTTCATCCTAAATTATATTTTTGTTCTCTCTCTCTCTCTCTCTCTTTCTCTCTCTTTCTTTCTCTAATATCAATCTTTAATTCCCACTTTAATAATTATAATTTTAGTAAAAGAATCACATTATAAGCACAGACGATAATACATATACAAAACAATGGTAGATAGCACAGATCACAGCATTAGCACAATAATAGCATTAGTAGGAACTAACAAATATTTATCGATCGGTACATGAATTTATAACTGATATTACTTTGCATGATTATTGAAATAAAACTTAATAAGAAACAAGCGCGCTTTATAGTTTTCGTATGTAATTTATATGCTGTTATATAGTACAAGAGCTACGATGAATCATATCATATATACTATATATTCATTTAATTTAAGACAATGTATGTAATATTACGTATGTTATCATTTTATGCATTTAATCAATTATCACGAATCGCTTCTTTATTTTGGCTATTTCGCTTATTTTATTATATTACATTACGTTGCACATTAATTTGCGATGGCTAATCATATATGTTAGTAATAAAAGTCTACATATATACCTGTGAGGAAACGTGCAGAGAAAGGTATATTAGTTCATATTGTTAAAATATTTTCGAAAAATTTCGTGACTTAGATATATTTAATATATACTTTTTTTCTCAAACGTATACGAACATTTTTTTTTCAATACAAATGCATATACGCATTATATATGCTATAATTTATTTAAATTTATTGAATATGAACAAAAACGTAACTTTACTCAAGAATATATAAGAAAATAATGCAGATAATTGCGAAAAAGAATAAATTAATTATATTTTCTATAAAATTGATATACATAAATGCATACAGGTACATGTGCATGTGTAATGAGGATTTATCTTGTTTGATTAAATCAACGCACAAATTTTTGTGTACATAATTACAATGTAGTTAATAAGATGTAAGTGATAAATGCAAAAGATAATATGATTTTTCAAGCTAAGATCTGCATGTACAAATATATACAAATATAAAAGTTATTGATTGCAGAGATTATTAAAAATTTTAATATTATATAACAGTTACAATTTATCTTTATTATATATTTCTTCATTATAAATATCATACATAAAATTAAAATTTTGTAAAATTTTGTAAAATAACATCAAATAATTATATTTTTGTAAAAAAATTTCTTATATATAAATAAATATAAAGTTTGTTCATGGATTTGGTTATTGTGAATTGCATGATGTACTCTGTGTATGTCCTGCTTCTTTCTTGTAATGCTAATGATGAATAAGCAGCATTGTAAAATCAAGAAATTGCTTGTGTGAAAATCATTTTTCCTTTTTTTCGTTATTTTGAATATTTTTTTAAATAACGTTTGAATTTATTTATAACAACAAAATACATGTCAAGCATTTGTATATGTTAATAATATATGCAGAGCTTAAGAAATACATCAATATTGAATTTATTTAAAGTTTCTTAAAAATTTTACATTTACTATTCTTGTAGAGCTTACATTTGCTATTGATTATGCGCTGAAGAATGTAGAAATATTTTCTAAAGCTCTGATTACGAAATTGCTTATCAAGATTTATTGTCTCAAAACAGTTGGATTAATATTTAAAATTCACTAGGTGATCTGCCATCATATATAACTCGATTCCAGTGGGATATGGCTAAATACCCCATCAAACAATCTTTGAGGAACATTGCGGATATTATCAGTAAACAAGTGGGACAGATTGATGCTGATTTAAAAACTAAATCCACGATGTACAACAATTTGAAAGGCAGCTTACAAAATTTAGAAAAGAAACAGACGTAAGTTTGATACATTATGATTTGAATGCAATCGACAATTATGTAAATGTCACTATGTAATTTTTTTATCTGCACTAGGGGGAGTTTATTAACACGAAATTTAGCAGACTTAGTAAAAAAAGAACACTTTATTCTGGACAGCGAATATTTAACTACTTTGCTTGTTATTGTACCGAAGTGAGTAAATACATTTACAGCTTTCTTTTGACACATATACTAAATACTGTTATAAAATTGTCATATATTAGATCGTTGAATATTAAATAAACTGGCATCTATGTGTATCTCATGTTTTTTAGATCCAACTTTCAGGAATGGTACGGTTGTTATGAAAAACTGACAGATATGATTGTACCACGCAGTACACAACTCATTACTCAGGATTCTGAATACGGATTATTTACGGTCACTTTATTTAAAAAAGTAATGGATGAGTTTAAATTGCACGCTCGTGAAAAGAAGTTTATTGTGCGAGATTTTACATATAATGAAGAGGAATTAGCAGCAGGTTTGTTATAATATTGAAATCTTTTATAATTTGTATGTGATTGCAGTAATACTTTAGAAATCAACACAACAAATTTGTTATATTAAACATCTTTAAAAGCTAAGCTATGTGTAAAAAATAAAATTTATCATAACAATTACATTTTATTACAGGAAAGAATGAAATTACAAAGTTGGTAACCGATAAAAAGAAGCAATTTGGACCACTTGTCCGTTGGTTGAAAGTGAATTTTAGTGAATGTTTTTGTGCTTGGATTCATGTTAAAGCTTTGCGTGTATTCGTTGAATCCGTTCTTAGGTACTGTACATATTAATATCAGGAGGGGGGGGGGGGCTGTATTATATTAATGTCACATATTGTAATATGTATGATTTATAGATACGGCTTACCTGTCAATTTCCAAGCAATATTATTGCATCCGCATAAAAAATGCGCGAGGAGATTACGTGACGCTCTGAATCAGCTTTACGCTCACTTAGATTCATCTGCTACCTCTTCAACAACGCATAATCAGGATGTAAGTAAAGATGTTGTAATTATTGTACTGTATTATTAAAAGTAGATTAATATTTAATTATAATTTTATTCCTCATCATTTTTATAAATAAATATTACTCTTTTGAATCAATTTTTTAGAATATCTATTATATACGAGAAATATATACAAAATCAAAGAATATATGTTACTTTATGCAGAAAATATTTATATTGATATTTTAATGTGAATAGAATGTGGATATACCAGGACTAGGTTTTGGCCAAAGTGATTACTTCCCTTATGTCTATTATAAAATCAACGTGGATATGGTTGATAGTAAGGTCTAATTAGAGTCTGCGTTTTTCTCCTGGACGTCGTACTTCCTTTTATTTATCCAGATGATATAATTTTATGACATCAGGAATCTAGTGGCAGGTGCGTACAAGTTTTTCACTTGTATTAATATGTAAAAAGAATACTGCATTTCCAGAAAACTTCTTTCGATTTTTCCGTAGCTGTTTTAATAATTACGAATCGCGTAATTTGCTACAATTGGAGAAAATTGTCACATAGTCTTTTTCAGAAATAGTTATTTTTCTAAATCGATGAAATTAGAACGATGTATAAACTGTAATATTGCTCGGAACTGTGCATAAGAATTTGTGCATTCCTTTATACATATTGCAAGAGCCCCAAGTATTAAACATAAATCAATTGAAGTTATAGATGATAATAAGGATTCTCAGGCAAATACCATCAATTGTATGCTTTCGACTTGTATGTCTTCTTGATATACTTGGAAACAGCACAACATGTTTTACACGTTATTGCAATATAAAAATGTATAGCGTTCTAAGTAGAATTGCCACAATACAATCTTATTATCCATTAATCTGTTATATATAAAAGTAAAGAGCTGATCTTTTCATTGATGTGAGATCAAGACTTATGAAGAAAATATATAGACACACATCTCGTTACATTATGTAAAAAGCATTCACATCAAGTGTGTCATGTGAATATTTAACAAATTGTTAATCACAGTTTAGAAAAAATGGATATCTTATTGTTGAATATTAAGAGAAGTTTCATGTCATGTATTCTTATATTATATTTTATTGCTTCAAATAAATTTATGAACTACAAAACACGTTTCATACGCGCGTAATATTTGCAGATTATATTACGTATTGTCTATAACTGTCATATTATCATGAAAGTATATATAAGAATTTTAATATATCGCATGAACCATTCAATTGAAATACATATATACATATACATATTATAATCATCGTTCAGCCTAAATATTTTAATAGATTGAAGGTATTTTTATCCTAACAACAAATTTTTTTATCGAAAAAACAACCAATAAAAACGTTTTTTTAAATCTCTATTTTGTAAAATTTGAATTACAAGAAAATAATCGATTTTTTTATATTATCGAATATAAATTCATTATCAATTGTAATTCAAAATGCAAACTATATTTTTTAAATCAATTATTCCATTTGTAAATTAAATTTAGTTGTTTTTGAGTTAGCACCGTTACAAACTGCACAAAATAAGTCTCCTCCTTTGTGAATACATGGGTTAGAGAAGAAGTCCCTTTACAAGTTGGTAAAAAAAACCTTTCTCCATCAATATCTTCATTAAAAATAATCAAAATTGAAATTTAAAAAAGTATCTTAAAGCTTTAAATCTCTACTTTCGAATGGTTACTATATTTTTTGAATTTACGTGAATTTTGTAATTTTTACAAAAAATTACGAGTTGAAAAAAATGAAAAATTTTTTTTCACTTTCTAGGTTTGTAGCGTGTCCAAAAAAATTTGAGCAAATTTTCGAGTATCTATTGTGAAAGCTTGAAGCTTTCCTTACAAAATCGTTTTTAAAAAATGTTTCTACGATTTTTTGTTCCTGAATTACTCGCGGATTAAATAAAAAAGAACATTCTGACTTCATTGTTTATAATTCCGTTAAAAATTATCGTATCGCAATTAAAAATACAGATTTTTAAAGCCGTTCTTCTATCAAGCGGTATAATTGCTAATTTAAAAAAATAGAATATATGGGTTCCAACTTGTAAAAAGACTTTTTCCCTAATCCAATATTATGTTATTATTATAGACATATATCATAAAGATATATTTTCTGAAGAATAATTTCATGTTGTTAAAATAAGCTTAATTTCTCACATTGATCATAATGTAAATTGCTTGTACATAAGAAAAATCCGTGTATAAAGTCGATGGTTTCATATTATATTTTGAGTTGCACGATTATTGTAAAATGCAGACCAATGTACAATGTTTTAATTAAGCATAAATCACACTAGCGGAAATCGATGACAATACTGATTAAATGTTGTCTGCTCCATAAGTCTATATAAAGAAGCCTGGCATATAATGAAAAAAGGAAAACTGATACATATGTATATTGGCAGTTCAATTATGTAGATACGTTTAAAGAAATGATAATACAGTCAATTGACTTTTACGAATTGTATAGGTAAATGTAATTGTGTAGATAATAAATATTAAGTTTACTTGTCAGCATCTTTTGTTTATACGCTCGTTACTAAATCTCCCAACTATGTAATACTACCAATCTAATCCCTTTATCACTCCTTTGATTTTTTGCATATGATTATGTATGCATATGTTTGTAATATTAGATTAAACAGAATTGTAACTCTATGATGCTTATACTATCTAATTGCAACAAAATACATGTCCCGATAAAACGTTTTATAGGATGTGAAAGGTAAAATATAGGATGTGAATGGTAAAATTACAATATATATATATAACATAATTTCATGTATTGTTTTTATAAAGACTTATTAGTATAAAAGTTATATCGTAAAATAAATTGGTTCTTTGTATAATAGTCCTCTATATCATACAATATAAAGATTTGTACCTGCGTGGAATATAAAAAAATTTTATAAAGACTTTCATTGAAATCTTATATATCTTAGATTCGATACTACATAGTTATGATTATATATATATACAGGATTATATATATATACACCTGTAGACACGATTTCTTCGTTTCACTTTGCAAGCAAGTTTTATTTCTTTTCAGTCACATTGCTGCTCTCAATTAAGTTCTGAAAATTATTTCTCTTATCATTGTTCGCTAGTATGTATTTTAAAAAAGTATTTCCATATTATTTGTATGCACAAATGGTTCCTAAAATATTACCTTCAATTTAAAAATATCCTGCTGCCAATCTCCACAGCCAATAAGTTTCACTGCCTCTAGTAACACATTTGTTATTTTATGAACATTTTGTTTGAACACAACTAATACGTCAGCTGCATGAACATTATCGTCGCATTTTTTCCAGCAATCGTAATCAGTCGCCATGGCTATAGCTGCGTATAAAAGACCTGCTTCTTTCGCTAGGACTACCTAATTATAAACATAACAGTATTATATATATATATATATATATATATATATATATATCTTATTTATATAAGTTTATCATAGTATTTAAACCTCTGGGCATATAGTCATGTTGACCAAATGTCCACCCCAAAGGCGCAGAGCATTACTCTCTGCTTTAGATGAAAAGCGCGGTCCTTCAATAGTTATTACTGTCCCACCATTCCTTATGTTATATCCCAACTTTTTTGCTGCTTGCAATAAGATTTCCGATGTTCGCGGATCAAATGCAGGCTCCATCGGCATATGGCATACTCCTGTAATTTTGAATAAAAGCAGCAACATATTTAAAAAATCATACTTATAGAAAAAAAGAGATACACAGTATATATTTACCGTTATACTTGATAGATGTTCCATCATAGAATGTACTCTCCCTGGAAATAGTTCTATCTATGAAGCTATCAGGCACGACTAATTGTCCCTTACCAATAGACTCTGTTAACGATCCACATGCAGTAGATGCCAGTATATGGGTACAGTCAGCAAGTCGCAATGCTTCTATGTTAGCACGGTAATTAACTCTTGTAGGACTAAATACATGTCCTGCGCCATGTCTATATTGAATCAAGAGAAAATATTTTTATTAATGAACAAAATATAAATTAAACATTGTTAAATAAACAAAAACATTTATTTTTGTAATTAAAATCAAAATATTAAAGTACAAGTCTAAATTGTAGACTTTAGAAATAGTCGAGTTAAAAAATTTATTAAAAAATTCTACCTGGCCAATAGCACTATATCTACTCCATCAATGCATCCATGATAGAGATCACTGGACGGATATCCAAAATCATTCTTTGCATTCTCGCGACTTGTGATACTGCTGCAATTGAATGTTTTACTTAAGCTATCACCCAAACCCGAACCACATATTATTCCCACCTAAAAAATATAAAAAATATTAGTAACAATTCTATATACATTTAGATTAGAATTACACTTTGATTGTATTTTTATTAGAATTACACTTTAATAATATACATTTTCATATACTTATATATTAATTACTATATATATCATTCGTGCCAAAAATGTTCTTGCCATAATATGTCAAATTTAATAATATAATATCATACATCACAGATATCTGTTTCGAGTGATTTTCAAAATTAACTGCTTATAATATTTTTGAGGTTAGTCGATACAAATAATTAAAAAATATATGATATGCGAATTAAGAATCTAGAAATTCTTCTTCAATGATGTCAACGTATTTCTATAAAGTGTGTGATTAAAATTAAAATTCCCTTACCTTCATTTTATTTGCCATAGTGGAAGATATACGATTTATTATTTGAACTTGCAGTCACTTGAGTACAAAGAGAATAATGAATATGACCGCGTGACCGTTAAAGATAATTATCGTGACAATGTGCTACTTATAACCTATAACCTCTCTTTCCTGCAAAAATGTACCGCTTATACAGCCGCGACGATAAGTTATCCCTAATAAGAGTTATGTAATTATAGTATACACTATTTATACATATTAAATTATCTTTTTGAATTATGTTTCTGATGATTTATATTTCTCAATTGTAAAGAACGGGAAAAAAACTTAATCTATATGACAATAGAAAAAAGTTATATGATAAATGCTTACTTTTTAATTTTTTTATTTTTTCACATGGACAGATAAAAATTTATCTTACACAAATCAAATTTTTATCTCTTTTGAAATATATTTTTTCTACACACCTGCCTATATAACACATACTTATAACAGCATTTATTGTGTCGGCTAATCGGATATTTCGTCATCTTCTTTCTCTTATTTTTCTTTTGTTATTCCACTTTTCCGTTTCCTACCAGGTTCCTCATGTCACATTAATTTATGTTTTATAAATTCTATCCCATACAACATGAAATATTTCAGAAATATTTCATTGAAACATTTCTTCATGAAAAATGTTTTAAATATAAATATTTAGGAAGTCGGAGTTTTCAAATATATTTTTTTTCTTATAATATTTTAAAAATATTTTATTGAAATATTTCAAAAAATGATCATTCACATGAATGTTTCATGCTATTTAGGCTAGAATCAAATCCGAAATTTGCCAAATGAATCGACCGTTCTCACACGGAGCCACGTGTTATTCCATGTGGCCGTTAAGCGCTCAAGTTCGCTTGTAAGTAGCGTCATCTGGTCGGCGTGAACTCACCTACGTGAACTACGTTGTCGTTGATTGAACCCGTCAGTGAATCAGCTGATCGCCTTGCATTACGTGGAAGAGAATCAGCTGTGCGCGACATGGACGAGCTAGTGAGCGAGAATCTCGAAATACCACCCGCCAAATACGAGTGTGAGTATCAATTGCGGGTTTTTTTTCTTAACATTACCGTTCGTTTCGCTTTTTTTTTTTTTTCGAAAATATTTCACTTGTCGACATGTACTTTGGCGCGTCTTCGCGCGCGACGGATTCTAACCTCGTAATCGCGACTGACGCAAAGTCTCCGTAATACGACGCAAATCCCTCGCAGGTTTGAAGATAATCACGAAAAAATCCATGTTTTCTGTTACAGATTTGGATCACACCGCGGACGTACAGTAAGTATTGCATTCAGTTGTAGCGGTTGACCGGTTAATCTTGAAAGTTATTTCGCCGGCTAACCTAAAAAAGAGCGCGCGCAAATTTGTGCGGAAATCGATAGACGTTTAAAAGCTTATTTGCGACGGAGATTGATTTGGCAATGTATAAGTCATCGATTATATTTTCAGATTGCACGCATGGGGCGACACCATGGACGAGGCTTTCGAGCAATGCGCGATGGCCATGTTCGGCTACATGACGGATCTCGAGCGTGTGCAGGTCACACAGGTGCATCATATCGAGGCCGAAGGTGACGATATAGAAAGTTTACTCTTCCACTTTCTTGACGAGCTACTCTTCATGTTTAGCGCCGAGCCGTATATAATCGCCAAGGTATAATTTCTTTGTTGCGACATTTCTTTGCGATCAACATAAATATATGCTAATAATTTACCGTTACAGCAATAACGGTAGCATCCAACTTTTAATAATACGTTAAAGGATTACATATAATGTTACAGAAATATAATTGTATGATTCGTATATGAATTTTGTACTTTACGTGAAATATTGAAGAGTCTCTTTGCAACGTATTAAAAATAATTCCTTAATTAAAATTTTATTCTTTTTTACTTGGATTTATAAATAATATTACTGTGTATTGATTAATTCATACAATTACGACATGTTTTATTTGCACGAATTTGAAATTATCGTCAAATAGTCCTTTCGATTGGACCGCGAAGATCGCGTAAACTTATCGTGTCCGCATCCAAAGGTGAAAAATCTCTCCGCACGTCTGTCACCAGAAAGTCAAGATTACCGAATTCGACCGAGAAGGATTTAAAATCAAGGCAACCGCGTACGGCGAGGAGTTCACAATTGGCAAACACACGCAAGGCGCAGAGGTAAAGGCCATCACATACTCAGCGATGCAGATCAACGATCGCCCGCGAGTGGAGTGGCCCGAAATCTTCGTGATCGTCGACATATAATATTATCTTGCCGATCGCACTGCACATGTACCTCAACGATATTTTGCTGCACAACTTTCTGGTAATGCTCTAACAACAGCGAAAAAGTAGCGGAGGGGATGGTTACTTAGCTTGAACGGGTGGTGCGTGGAAAAAGTAGGGGAAGGTAGCCGAAGGGCAAGAAAAGAAACCGTATACCTCCCCTACGGTCTACATAGGAGCGATCCTTTTGTACTTGCCCCGTAGGGTTCAAATAAATACGTTACGAAGAATGCACCGGGCCCCCCTTCTTCTTGGCTCGACTTGACTCAGGCGTGTAATAAGATTACCCGAACTCCCGGCAAAACGCAAGAAAAAGAGCCAAGGGATTAGCCGTTTGTTATTAAGAAATGCGTGCGAGTTTTTAGCGTTATCGATGTTACATATATTTTTTGTTTTTACTTATTTAACATTGTTATTTACAAAATATAATCGGTACGATAGAGTCCCTCTACTCCAGTAGCTATTGCGTTTAAACTATGATTCTCTTTTAGCTTTCTCACTACACATTTCTCTCGCAATGATCACGTGCGAAAGCGAGAGAAAAATGTACAAGATACCATTGGTAAATTGATTACATGCACAATAATCTGCATCATTAAAGTAAAGCCCATTTTTGCCAATTTAAACTAACATTTTAACGCACTTTATAACACATGTATTTGTTCGACTAATATTTATCGCACGTACACTGTATGTACAATTGTATGTTTCAGCTATCAGCGGTAGAATGAAAAAAACCGATTAATTTTAAATGTAGGTCACAGCTTTCTGTTGATATTTCTAGAAAGGTATAGTATCGTGTTAACGCTATTCCTTCGATATTATACACGTTTTTCAAATCTATGTACAATCATATACCAATAGAATTATATTCTACTTTATATGCAGTGCATATGAAAGTGTGAATTGTGACACAAACTAATTGTGACATAAACTGATTGAAAAAAATTGAATCGAGCCACTCACATCTTTTGCGAAAATAATGTCAAAAAAATATAATATCCATTATTTGTACGAAACTCCAGTTTTCCAATGAAAAATAGACAGTCCCTGCCTACATCTATTTGACGCGATTGCATTGTATCGCGCTTGATACGAGACGGCGATCGAGGAGAGATCTGAATTGTGATCGGTGATGAAATCGAAATAAAAAAAAAAGTGCGACTTTTTGCCAGTGATAATTTTGTCCCTGTCTTCTCCATCGATTTTCTCGTAGAGTTTTCGACATTCTCGAGTCGGGAGAGGGCCCTGCTCGCCTTCCGTCCCGCTACATCCCTGCAACTGAATCGCCCCTCCATTCGCGAAGGAAGGGACGATCGTACGGCGGAGTTTCGGGCAAGACCAGGCAAGAAACGAGGGGCATCAGTTGTCCGGCAGGATCGTCGAGTCGAAGGTAGTCGAAGGCGCGTGTGCGTACGTAAGCGCTTGCACGATCGTTGTCAAATTAATACGTCACGTAAATTGCATAATTGACGCGAGTGCTGCCTGCATAACGCCGTGTCCGTAACGCGTTGCCCCTCCGTCCCCCCTCTGGATCCTCTGCCGCGAGGAGGCCCGGATTAAAGGGACCCGGTATCCGTCGGCGTTTAGAGAGAGAGAGAGAAAGGGACGGGAAAAAGGAAAGGCGGGAGGGGGGGAGGGAGGGAGGGAGAGAAAGAAGGAAAACGAGGAGAGACTCACTTTGTTCTGTTCGCCAACACCCCCGAGCATGGCGGACCGGTATGGTAATAGTGCGCTCCGGAAACGCGGGAATGCTTGCGAGAGTGCTGAAAGTGGATAATCGGTGTCGCGAGGACGTCGTCGAGGACGAGGAGACGAGCGGTTGCGAGGATACATCGCGGTAAATAGCCGTTCTCTCGTCACTCGGCTGAGGCGGTCTCCGTGGTGGAGCAGCCGGCGGAGTAAAAGTTTTGGCGGGTAAACCAGGTGAAGGCGCGCAACGATCGCCGACGCTCACCGTCGGTCGAGACTCGGTGTTTTCCTAGCTGACGATCCTCCCGGCGGGGATTCTCGAGAATCTCGAGGAAACGCGATGACGCGCGTGAAACGGCACGGGACGCGTTCGTAATCGCGATAATAGCCAGTCGACATTATCGAGTGGTTATCGCGCGCGCCGCATACGTCGGGGTATTTTATTAGCAGGCTCGCTCGCGGGGATCCGCGTGTTCTGCAAATGTCGTGATATCATCTGGAAAAAGGCACGGTCATATCGGGTGAACGCGACTGAACGCGACCACGAAGCCGCACGAAGCTGGTGGCGACCAGCGACGACGGTTTTGGCGCGCGTATTTCAGCTGTCGCGCGCGACCGGCAGATGGCCGGTACGCCGGCTCACGGACGACACGGACGCACCGACACGCCGTCGCGCGACACGCACACAGAGAGATCGACCATTGCCGTTACCGCTACGGCGAGGGTGCCGCCGCGCCGTCCGCTCGGAAGCGCGCGCACTTATGAAAGGCGGCGAGGAACGACGCGTTGTCATCGCGTGAAACGCGAACGATCAACGAACCTCCTCGCTCCGCAAAAGTGCCTTCCGCCCGTTCGAGCCTGCCCGAATTCAATCGTCATTCGTCACGAGTGCCGTACCGCTGAGGACGTTTGAGTTTCTCCGAGAGAGAGCTAGCTGTCCTAATTCCGGTAAGTTTACGCCTCGCGTCAGGTCGCTTTAAAGTGTCACCTGTCGAACGCCGAGTGAGATAGCGAGCGAGCGAGCGGGCGAGCGAGAGAGAGAGAGAGGGAAGGAGAGAATTTCCATTGGTTACGAAACTCATCGTTTTTCCCGACGTAATCTTCCGCGGACGCTTCACGCGCGAGAGATGCAGCGAGAGTGCACCAACATCATCACGATATCGTCCGCTACCAACGTAGCGCGACTCGTTCACGCATACACATTCGGAAGCGTCATCCTCTTTCCCTTTCTCTCTGTCTCTCTCGCGCTCGTTGACTCGTACGCACGTTTAACGGCTTGCGACGCATGCGTGCCGCGCTTTTCCGCGGTCGGGTCGTATCGCATCGCATCGCACACACACCGCATACACGCGCCGACGGCGGTAGCGGCGGCGACGGCGGCGGCGCCGCGCGACAGCCGACACGAGGCGACGCGACGGGACGCGACGGGACGCGACGCGACGCGACGGTGCCGACGTGTGGTCTCGCATACACCACCAGCGTATACACCGACACCGACACACAGCTGTGAGCTGGTGGCGCGGAGGGTACACCACCTCGCGACTCGCGAGGCGAGAGAGAGACTCTCCCTACCTCCCGTAGAGACATTCGCGAATACGCACGGACACGCGGGCTGGTTCTCTCTTTCTCTCTCGTTCCCTCTCTTGGCATCTCGCGAGCACCGGCGCACGCGGCACACTGTCCGCTTCTCGTTACCCGAATCGGCCAGTCGTGCCAGCGCGCCACGGTGCCCGCAGCCCGGGGTCCCCGTCCATAGCCATACATTCGGTTGAAGCAGTCGAAGCGGTCGAAGGAAGGAGCGAGGCAGCGAACCGACCGATCGTCCGGATCTTCTTGCTCGGCGTGCCGGCCTCGTACGTACATACGTACACGCGCGACGCAACGAGACACGTATATAAAGAGGGAGAGAAGGAGAGAAGGTTCGTTTCTCCTTGCTCGCCTCGCCGGCCTCCTGGTCGGCCTGAGTCGAGTCGAGCCGAGCCGAGCATGCCGAGGCGGGGCTCGCTCTAAAGGTTCGAGCCACGCTGTATTATACAGAACAGTGAAAAACACCCGTAACGTTCTCGATCCAGCGTATTGTTCTGGAACGACGAGCGCCCCTTCCGTCGCGTTGTACGAGGAATCGCCTGGCTCGTGCTTTACCTGGCTACCTGCTGCCTACTTGGACCCGCCTGTGCGTAGCGTAACCGCGGCGGTGCGGTGGTGGCGGCAGATCGAATCGCGTAGAAAATGGACACCGTACTCTAGCACCAGCAGCACCAGCAACGCGAACACGCTCGTAGAAACGAGCGACCTCGAAAGAAAAAGAGCGACGTATGCCAGGGAGAGAGTAAGAGGGAGAAATCGCGGAAAGTACGACGAGAGTATGTAAAGCAGCTACGATTACAGCCACGTCGAGGGAACGGTGGGAAAGGGTGAGCGGGCGATAACCATCCGAGATATACATCTCGAGGCGATACAGGCCGACGAGGAAGGGCCCGCTCCGTCTCCGTCTATCGTCGTCGTCGTCGTCGTCGTCGTTCTCCTCCTCAAGCAGGTCCCGCACGTTCGTTCCATCCGGCGGACGATTTTGCCGTTAGCCGCGGTGTTCCTCTGTGCCATATCCCTCTCGAAACTCGAGTGCCGGGATCGAAAGAGACCACCCGGACTGGGGGATGCCCGGCTCCAATCGTCCTGCGACGGCTGCGACACGCGCCGCGTGCCGTGTGCTGGCCTGCTGCTGAATCTTCTCCCGGAAGAGAGCGCGGGTCTCCGTCTCAAAATACTGTGCGGCGCGGCGCAGCGCAGCGCACACATTCGCGAGCAGTCAAGTAAGTAGCAAAAAAAAAACCGGGAGTGAGCCGTGAGAGGAGGAGGGACGGAAACGCTGCGCTGGCGAGAGCCGAGAGAGCGAGAAAGATAGATAGATAGAGAGAGAGAGAGAGAGAGAGAGAGAACGGATGGACGGACGGACGCATTACCTCTTCGCGCCGACTTTTGCTACTTCCGTCTCTCTTTCTCGCCCGAGATCGCGGCGCGTGTCGTCATCAGCGACGGTGGCTGTTGACGACGACTTCCTAGCGAGAAACGCAGTTTTTTACGCGCCAACAGGTCAGCACCCGGGTTGATTATACGTTTGCCCTTCCTCGACTACTCGCCTACCGTCCTCGCCGCGCTGGTAGAATGCCGCGTGAGTTTCGCGCTTCGGCCAGGATGCAGGTCGAGGGAGCATCTACGGGGAAACGTCTCCGTAGCAGCGGCCGGATCGCGCCTCTCCTTTATATGACGTGCCGGGTAACGCATCTTACTAGGGACACACCGGCGGTGTCGTCTCGGCTCTTTAAACGAGTTCGCCGCAACGCAACGGTCTCACGTACACGCGAGTATGTATACGTGTGCGAGCACGCGTATCTCTCATCGGTGACGCGTCGAACCGGCATATATGTGCGTGCGTATCGTGCGTACGTAAAGGAGTAGGCGAGCGCGTCGATGTGCACAAGGCCGTGACTTCGATTCTCGTTATTTACCAGCGATACGGTATGAGATCGAGTTCCTCGAGATTCCGCGAACGCAGTTTCTCGATTGACGTAAGGATGGGCGCGCAGAGGGAAACGTCGCGTGAATGAAGGCAGCTCGGAGGCTCCTAATATTTGCTTGCACTCTGCACTTTTTCCATTGTCATTGTTTTTTTTCTCTTCTCGACGCCCAAATACGTTTCTCGGACGGCGAAAAGGCGAAAACGGGCAGATTCTCGATTCTCGAAAATGTGCAGCGAAAATGATCGAGGCGCGCAATATTTGACAGTTCCACCAATAGAAAGGCATCGCTTCCCTCCGCTCGCGCGCGATTGGTCGTTATCGCACGACAGCACTTTTCCTGAAGTCTCGCTCTTTCGAGAAGGAATCGAGAATTCTCCGACAATCGACGACGCGAGAACGCCGGCGGCAACGCGTGGCCTTCGATCGATGTTAACAGCTGATTGCGCGCTATGTCGGGCTAGAACTGTGGCATCACACTCGCCAGGTTTTGATAAGAGAAGCCAGAGACTCGAAATAAAAAGAACGTATCTGGAGTGCTATCACTCTATTTCAACATTCAGAAGCTTACTGCTGTACTGTTTACTTAATTGGTTCAAGTTAATTTTAAGACTGCATACATTTTTGCAGACGTGGACTGCTCCGTGCGTTTTTCAGACTTCCATATATCTATAACACATAATTTAATAAGAAAAAAAAACGTATTTATGTTTTCCAACATTTCTTTTTTCAAAATTAAATAATTGCAAATAATTATAAAATCAAAATTTATGCTCATCAACCATAAACAAAGTCGCTAAATCGTCAAGTACAAACATTCAAACAAAAAATTCCCAAGCTGGGAGCTGAAATTTTCATTGGATATTACGAGTCCCCGTGTGTGCAACCCTAGGGTTAAAGAAAAAGGAGATTAAGGACAACTTTAATTGATTAGAAAGAATTTATTGTTAACATGTAGAACAAAATTAGATCAGGAGCAGCGGAATATATAGTTGAAAATTTTGCTTTGTAAGCAATTCTGTCGGTTGAATCAATCACTGATTAAATTAATCGAGATTTGGTTGAAGTCACCCTAAAGGGAGATGGCTAGGCTGGTGTCGTAGAGCTCGCGACCTAAGACCTTTACGAGCGGAAGAACGAAATGAAGGGGCAGGGAAAGAGAGAAAGAGAGAGAGAGAGAGAGAGAGAGAGAGAGAGAGAAAGAGAGCCGGTTTCGTCACATCTGGTCGCCTGAAGCCTCGTGCACACGAGACACATTGCGCATTCGTTTGCATCTTCGCACAAGCCACAGCGCACGTCTCGTGGACGCCCGCCGCCGCCACCGTCGTGGTAATGGATGGCGGCGGCGTTTCCTGTCTTCGATGCACTGGAGACCCGGCGTTAGTGCCCACATCGTGCTCGATTGCGAACATACGGAGCAAAGTCGTGAAATTACTCTGCCGACGCCTTATTAGCTTAACCTCCCAACTCGTATTTAATCTTGGAGTAAGTAATCGTGTAGACTTTGTCGCGTTCTTTATTAAACGTGAACACGTTTCCGGGATCGATGTTGGTGCAACGCATTGTTGATTCTGCCAATTTTCGCCAACGTGACTCTACGCCGAGGTTGACTTGACGGGCCATCCCCGTGAGCGACCAATCAACGGACAGGAAGGCAAAAATTTCAGCTTTCGCGTCGAGGTAAAAACGTATGGACAAATAGTTCGATGATAATTATCGCGTGTTAAAAAAAAACAGTCGTTTTCTTTTAATCGGTACATCACTTTTACATCGAATGCAGCCGATATGCTGTGCGATGCTTTGTACTTTGGTTTCGAGATAATGGCTGGCCAATCAATGACTCCGCGTCGTGCATTGCTCCCAACCTTCCAAGCACAAATCGTGATGCTATTGGTCTCGAGAAATCCTAGTAGCTCTCACTAGTAGTTGATTGTGTATCCGGCAGAAGACTCGAACTGGAGTTGCTCCAACTTTTATCGACGCTATAACATCGATTATAAATTTTTTCTCTCTCAATTTATCTGTTTGCTAACGAAATTGAATCAACATCCCTATATAAAGTTGTTGAAGGATTTTTAAAAAAATTTTATGTAGCTCAACATTTTTTATCAAGCATTTTTTTTATCAAAGTTATCTAGTATATAAAATTATATAAATAATAAAATAGAACATTATCGGAAAACATAATCGATCTATCCAAAGAGAAACAGATTAAACGGGTTAACAATTAATTAACATTGATTTATTACTCCAAAACATTATCAAACATTTTCTGTAATCGCTTTGAATAAATCACAAACACAGGATGAAGGGATATTTTCGAGACGCGAGCACTATCTCTTTAAATCACACCCGGAACGATCAGCTTGTCTCGGAATGCTTGTTCTTTTTTTCTAAAATTCTCCGGGCCGAGCTCGCCATGGGTCCGTTCGGAGTGTTCAGACGCATACCAAGCGTTTACTATGGAGCCCTTAAGTTAGCTTATTCGATTTAAATCATCTTGCAATATAATACTCTCAACTTGCATCTTTTGTATACATTTCATTACTTTTAGATATTTCCATATCTTTTCTTTGATAATATTTTGATAAAATGTAACAATTAAATGATAAAATATAAGATATGCAAGTGAAAATAATAATTTACACTTTCTTTCGAATTCGATATAAGAATAAGAAATATTTTCTTTGGATTAATTGTTTTGAAATTAATTTTTTATTTCTTGAAACTAATTTTTTATTTCGCAGAATAACTAACAGGAGCAAAGAATTATTTATGTAATGTATTGAGTCTCATATTTATTACATTTTCCAAATTTATCGAGTTCAGTTCTCTTGCTTGATTATATAACAATTATTGATGAAGGAGAATATAAGCAGCGCAATTATGTTTATTGTGCTTAATGAATATCGCGCAGTCGAGTTTACTGGAAATGTGGCTTAAGAATCGCTATTGTAGAAAGAGAAGCAAACGTACTTATTTGTATTCAGTAAAGAGTCGTACACGTGACTACGATATATTTGTTCAGTGCAGATTCAGTGCAGACAAACGAATCTAAAGTCTTTGCCAAATTATATGTCGCGATTGTTGTGACCAAGTGTGAAGAAACTTGGTATTAATTGGTATTAATCTTAATACTAAAATCACACGTATCTTTATCACGTTACAATAGGTTCCAATTTGCGTAGATAAACATTGCATTTTGCAAGATGTACCGATGCGACATTTACGTGATGTTTATACTGACGCAAACGTACTTACGCGAGAAATGACTTTCGAGAATGTAATCTTCTTATTTATAGCTTCTGATGGATATAAATGGTGTCACGTGTGGTCGGTTTCAGTTGACACACGACAAACTAATCTGTAAGCACGAAGAAAAAGTACTATTTTCGCACCAACATTTCTACTTCAATCTTCCAAGTTATCTGTATCTGGATCGGTTGACGAATTCAATTGGATTCACTCAGTTTGCACTGGTGCACAATAAAGCTGTCGTCCACACAGCTGATTGACGCAAAAATGTGTATTCAATTTAATATAAAAGCGAATTTAAACCACATTTTATTGTGCTATTAATCAAAATCGGTATTTTATAATTCGAAATATTTGCATTTGACTTTTATCCAGATTAAATTAGGATACAATGACTTTAATATGCACTAATGCGTCCAATCGAATTCGCTACATCTCTACCACCGTAAAGTAAATCTCTCTTATTTTTAGACAGGCAGAAAATAATTGCATAGCTGGCAGGAATTGAAGACATCGAATCTTGATTATCGATGATTATATGACTTTGGACTTATCAATAAAATACTTGAATAATGATGAGACAATTCTTTTGTGTCTTTTAAAAGATAACGACGAGCAATCAGCTGATATTCTGAAAACACTGAGAAATAATCTGGGATCAGAGATTGTATTCTCGAAAATATCGCATAAGAATGTACGAAAATACTATAGTATAGTATATAGTACGTTATATATGTATTATAGATTTTCCTAGTATTTTCACTTGTTTTTCAAGAATAAAACCCCGGAATCGATAATTTCGACAAGTTTCGACGCTACAAACTGATAAAAATACGTGTGATTTTATTATACATTTATCTTATATTTAAATATCCGAATAAGATCAGATTTTTCTTCTCTTCTTTTTTTCTACTGATATGCTTAGTTTCATTTCTAGTCAATTTCTCCTTTCGCTCTTGAAATTTGATACATACGTGTAAGTCGGATTTCTTCAAGTTCAATTTCATCTATTAGTTTCCTCCAGTTCTATTTTATTGAATCCTCTACTCGCTTTTCAAGTTCCATGTACATTTAACGGAGTTATTTCGTTCTTTGTCGCGTTTCTCTTCGGAACGCGAGTGGGAATCGAATTTTCTTCCAACATCATCGTTCCTTCTCGCAGCCACTTTCATTGGACTCACGAGTCTCGTGTGCGTCCGACCTAAAGCCGCGCAATCCGATCACGCCTTCCACCAA
>NW_017304196.1:806062-820492 GCF_001594115.1 Trachymyrmex septentrionalis | reverse complement strand
GAGAGAGAGAGAGAGAGAGAGAGAGAGAGAGAGAGAGAGAGAGAGAGAGAAAGATGCTAATATCGCACACGTAGCATTGCCTGACTGCGGTGCTCGCGTCGCCCTTATTATTTCCGTTATGTAGTGTATACGCGCGCGCACACGTGTGTGAATACAACGCACGACTTTTACACGCCCGGTGTGCGGACAGGTCACCCATCCGTTGTCAACGCGGCGCGTCTTTTTTTTTTTTTTCTGTCCCCTCGTGCGAGAACTGAAAAACCTTGGGATTTAAAAATGACACTCACCGCCGCAATCGCACGTGTAACGCGCCGAATCACACGCGCGCGCGGCGAGCAGCAGCGGTTAACGGCCGAAAATGCAGAGCGTGCTTAGAAATAGGTCCGTGCGCTGCCGTCATTTCCTCGATTCTTTCCTCGTGTGCCGAATGGCCGAATGGTCGTGTTCGCGGTGTAACGACACGACCCGCGGATCCGCGAGTCTCGTTGCTTCGATCGCGCGAATCGTGCGGCAGGAAACTTGTCGCGTACCGGGATTAACTTACTGTGATCTCGCGTCGAAATGTCCGATCGCGTCAATCTGTTGCATCTCGCGTGGTTGAGAGTATATCATATCGGTATATCGTTTCCTGCTTGTTATATGTATCTCTTGAATTTTATTTTTTAGTCTTATAAATGTTTGGAAGATTGATATTATGGCGTTTCAGACAGAATGATTATTTATTAGGAAGTAATTAGCGTGTGGTTTTGTACAGTTTGACAGTTGTATAGTTTTATGTATGTATAATTATTTCAGACACAATCACATTACCAGGATGCCTCGGGTAAGGAGACAAGTGATCCTGGAGGATCCAGCCAGGCCAGTTACTCCAGACATGGTGGAAACAAAATTGTGTAAGTCACTTGCAGTGAAAAATATTACAAGTCTTACATTAGTTTGTCACTGTTAAGCTCACTCGAATAATATCTTTTTACAGTAAAGTCTGAGTTTCTGGATGATGGTTCTTTAGATGAAATCCAACCTCCAAAAGTGGCAGAAGAAACACCAAGCCCTCATTTACAGGATCACCAATACGGACAAACGCCTTGTTATCAAATAACAAGAAAACCCACACAACCACCACCAAGAGCTGAGGTAAAATGATTGATGAGTGATGATGATAAATTGATACTGAGGTAAAATTTCTATAGTATCTCAGATTTTTTTATAATAATTTGACATATCAAAATATCTATGTTGATTTACACAAAAGTATTTAATTGGCACTTGTCTAATCAAGTTACAATTTCCTTTTCTTTTTCACAGATATCAGTTCAAGCGGTAAAAAGAAGACTGAATTTGGAGGTAGGGACAACTGGTCCCAGCCAGTCTGCCTTCAAAACACCCAGAGGTAAACGTAGAAGATCCGGCTCAAATTCTTTAGCTGGTCATACACCCACCAAAAGTAAATATCTGTTCTGCTTTATGATCTTTCTCTTATCTTTTGCATGTCATTCAAGAAAGGAATCGTTTGTTTCATTGCAGGTAAAACTGTAGAAAGGACACGGTATGACACATCTTTGAGTTTGCTCACAAAAAAGTTTATTCACTTAGTTGAAAGTAGTCAGGATGGTGTGGTGGACTTAAATGTAGCGTCAGAAAAGTTGGAGGTACAAAAACGTCGTATATACGACATTACTAATGTTTTAGAGGGCATTGGTATTTTAGAGAAGAAAAGTAAAAACAATATCCAGTGGAAGTAAGTTATCTGCTAAGATATATGTACATCTCTCTTACAGTCTCTCTTTACCATCTACATCTACATATAACCGGAGATTATACTCGAAACTAATTGCTTGTTATAGAGGCGGTCAATTACCGAACAATCAGAATGATATCGCTAATCTCAGATGGGAGGTCGCAGATTTGGAAGCTAAGGAGAACACTCTGGATCGATTGATTCACGGTGCTGATAAGAACCTTCGCGAGCTCTGCGCGGATAGACAATACGCTTATGTGACGTATCATGATTTACGTTCAGTCTCAATGTACAAAGACCAAGTTATTATGGCTGTGAAAGCCCCGCCGGAAGCTACCCTCCATGTCCCACAACCGATCAATAACTTTGGTCAACAAAAGGTAAAATATCCAAAGAATTTAATATTATTTATATGTATCATTTGCATCTCAAATTGCTCTCCAACGTCTAGAGAAAAATATTTTATATATATTTACTATGCGTTTTATATTTCACTTGTATTAATGTTTTTAGCTTCAAATGCACATGAGATCGGAACACGGCGAGATAGATGTGTTTCTGTGTCCTGAGGATTCCACAGTCAAAACATCCTATCCTGGGTATGCAACAACGCAATCTGTGCCTCAATCAAAAGAATCCGATATACCTTGTTTGCCTCCTGAATTGTTGGCTAATCGAGAAAGCGACATGCGAATCGAGCCAGTACCTTCCGATGAGAGTTTCATAAATACTCGTCTGTGTACCCCCGTAACTACAGTTACCAGTATAACAAGCATGAAGGACGCGTTCTTATGCGAATCCGATGATTATGGACCAATGGGCGGTGGCAAATTCCAACTCCAAACAGAGGACCAAATCAGTTCAGGTAAGATTAGAGGGAAATAATGCTTGTTTAATTTGCTTTCTTTCTTGAAAAAGCTTCTTTCATATTTTATATTAATGGCCGATTTATAAATAATAAAAATTCTGAAATTGTGAAGGAAAATAAGTAGGGACAAATATTTATTTTTTGAGCTGTTTTCAGTAAATCATTAATATCCTCCATCTATAATAATATCTTGTAGAATAATTTCTATTTCGTATTTATTTTATTCACACGAGGAAATTATTTGTCTCTCATTCTTAATTTTATAAATTATGTTTTTTCTATCATTTATATTTTAAATAATATTTTCATATAGAGATCGTGTAACATTATTGATAATATTATTAAATTATAAATCGAAATGCATATTTAAATACATTATATCAGTTTAAATATATTATAAGAAATTTAAATATGTATTAAAACAAATAAAAATAAAATTATAGAAATAAAAAATTAAAAAAATTTTTAATATAATTCTGTGATTGAATATATGAATATATTTTGTCGCAAAATCTAATGTGTTATTTTGTAAATATGTAATATTTTATTCCTTTTTATTTCATACATTCATATTTCTAATATTAAATATCAGTATTCGACAGAAATATCAATATTTATGCGACGCACATAGAATTCATAACTGACATTCTATTTTCTTACGCAATTATATTGAATTATGGTGTCATAAATTGTGAGCGAGAAATTCTCTTTGCACTATACGTTGAAATAAATTAATTTTTTAATATGTTATTCTTTGCATTTTTGAGAAATTGATAGAATATGTTAAAGATTTCTCGATTAATGAATAGCTTTTTATCATATATATTGTTTTCACAAGAAATTTGAGATATGAATTATACATGCGTTTATTAGTGCACAATAACAGAGAAAGAATATTTCTAATACTTTATTTCAATATAGTATAATATGAGAAAAAAAAAGTCTTTATTTCTCGCTTTTCATATTTATAATTCAATATTTCTGTTGATATTTTAATAAATACATATTGCTGTATATTGTTGCGTATTTGTACATTTCTTTTTCATTTAATTCTTGTATTTTATTTCTGCAAAGTTTCTAACGCTTTATTTAGTTTAATGCTTTATGCCTTGTACACACATAGTTGTATCTTTTTTTTAAATAAAATATTTTTAATCTTTTTTTGTCTCTGTATTACTAAAACAAATTCTGACTTCAGCGTTCTTTTCATAGCGAAAGTTTTTGCAAAATAGATATAGATTATGTGTATAAGATAATTGTCTTGCAAAATTGTTATATTACATCCTCATTTGAAAAGAACGTGTTGCATGTATTACAATTTAATAATCACTTGTGGATACAAATATTATTCAAAAGAAAGGTAGAGGTTGAATATTTTCATATAACTTAATAGTACATTACCTTTCTTTTGAATATTTCACTGCCTTTTCACCAATGGATGATGGCCGTACCCTGATGGAGCTCTGGCTGTGACTTGTGTGTTGAAATTATCAAAATCACATCACAGGCAGAGTTCTAGTTAGGTAACGGTTTCAAACAGCAAAGCTCGTGTCGTGCAAAGGTACGTTCATCTATACTAACTATATTGGCTTCTATTATGTTTTATACGATGTTGCTACATTAATACTACACGGATGTATGGATGCAAGATGCGCTTTTCATAAAAAAAATTTTTTTCATTATAACTATCTCTGAAAATTCTTCAAGGAATATATATATATATATATATAATTTAGAAATCAATATGATCGACCCGAATTTTGCAGCACTATTTTATTTTGATTACCAATTTTCTTAGATAATTAAACGATCTATTAGAAACATTGTTGAAACTAACAATATGCAGTAATTGTACTCTTTAATCGCTTTGTAACTGATTGCGAACTTTTTAAATAAAATAAAGTACTTATATATGGTGCATCACAAGAAAACTATATATATATAAGTAAATTATATATTCTACATTACTGACATACAGTTCTTAATAATGTAATTAGGAACTAGTCTTTTCCTGATACGTGATTCATTAAAAAATTATAAAAGAATTTTATTTAAAATATTGAATCTTTATGTACGTATATATATTAAAAGCTTTCAGAATTATTTTCTTAAGTAATTGTTTGCAAACGATCTAAATGTAAATAATGCTGGATTTGATATAGCAAGTTCGTCATTCCTCTTACTTTTGTTACAGATCTGAGTATTCTCGATTTTGGAGAACAACTACTGACTTTGGAACCACCTCTCTCCGAAAACGACTACTCGTTCTCGTTAGGCACCGAGGAAGGTCTTTCGGATCTCTTCGATTTTAAATTCTAGGAATATCATCGCTTATTGCACGGGCGTTCGTGTCTTTTTGGGTTGTTACTCAAACAAATGGAACTGCTTTGTCAGTTTTATAATGCGCCTTCGCGTTACGTAGTGATGATAGTTGGCAGTTTCGTTCCGCGCGTCGATCTTCGCGAAAAATTGCAAACATACAAAGACATTTTTATTTATTTATTATTTCTTTAAGCACACCATTTTATATCTGGAATTTACTTTCCATATTTTTTGTATTTAAAAGTACAAGAAGGCTTAAAAGAATAGCAACAAAATAGTCGAGGCCATGTCATAGTTTCATAAATTGCATCCTGTTGAAATCAAAGATATATCACATAGAATGCATTATATTTTTCGGTAACAGGATTTTTTACACCGTCTGTTATTGTATGCTCCACATAAAAACTATAAAGGAATGTTATTGATCTGTCTGCATCAGAATATTTTAATATTTTACGTTTTTTTTTTGTACTCATGTTTCATTCTGGAATATTTCGTGGTTACACTATTTTAATTTCTTATTGCGGACCATAAACTCTGTGTGAAAGAGCCGAACCGCCGAGGCACAGGATAAACATATCACAATATTGTTAATGTGTGCTTCCGGCTTGAAATGGTCTGCGTTGATCACGTTTGCGGAATGGATTGCAAAGATATTAGACAAAGAGATAGAAGAGAGATGAAAGAGGAAGAGTGTGTGTGTGCGTGCGTGCGTGTGTGTATGAGAGAGAAAGAAAGCAGAGAAAAGTTAAAAAGCGAAGGCGCTTTTTCGTGCAATCTGTAATAATATTGTAAATTGTGCTAAGAGATAGGAGAGAGCATGTATTTGGGAATTCAGAGAGAGGACAGACTGTACTCGTGTCGGACAACGATCTAATTGCTTTTCGTAGTTGTCCAATTGTAAAATGAATGAGGCGGTTAAAATCATCGAATTCTTTCTGATATAAAGTCTTGTTTAATGAAGAAAGGAAGAGGGGGGAAAGACGAGATTGCGAGGATTACTTCGTGCGCGCGAAAAATGACTGTGTGCGTATTATTGAGACGCGGATGTTTTTTTTTTTTTAATTATATGCGACCTAGAGTCTATCGTCCTTCCTTCGGACGTTGTATGTTTTTTTTAACGGTTATATGTTGCCTTGTTAATAAATCGTTCGACAACATAATAGTCTTATTTCGCGTGCTTTTGTAACTCCAACCGGTCGAATGGCAAATCAAGATAAATAAACGTTTTCCATTTTGAATATATTATTTTATTTTTCGTTATTCAGTGGAAGGGAAATTAAACGCGAAGAATAGTAATTGTTTTATAACAATAATTATATTATTAGCCGATTATAGGAGTCACACGCTTTGATCAACTTTTTATTGAATGTCACGAAGATGAACGTAAAGTCAAAACGTACACATGTACAGTAATGAAAAAATGAGTGAAAGATCTTAGACTATATTGTCATATTTAAATGCGTATTTAATTTCAATTCGCAACGATCATATTGTCTAAGATCCTAAGATTTAAGGCGTAGTACTGTTCTGAACTTGATGACGGGATTTTTTTTTTAAAGATAGTTTCTTGCCGGTGAACACTTGAATACTGTCGAGTAATGCGGTGCTGGAATTGTTTTATTGAGCGAGATTCGTGTAGAGATACCTCTTCTTGTTCCTCGAGATCTCAAGGATACACTGAAAAAATTGTCTGGAAGTCCCTCAAGGATGTACCCTAACGTACAACTTAGTGTACGTCCAAAGCCATAGTGCCTACAAAATAATCATACCCTTCTGCAATTGTAAATACTTTACAAAACAATTATACAAGTGTAAGCTCGCATCATAAATGTGTGTATGTATGTGTACATTACATACACCTTACATATATGCACACGCACACACACACACACACACACACTCTCACACACATACACACGCACACCACACGCGCGCGCGCATACACACACACACACACACACACACAAACGTATATTGTATATATGTATGTGTGTGCGTGTGTGTAAGAAATATACAAATAAATAGACGCTGCGAACATTTCGTTATATGTAATTATCATAAAAATACGGATTAGTTACTTTTAATGTTATTAATATTATTAATTATTAAATAAAATGTTAGTTTATAATTTCATTCATTATATACGTACGTATATATACACATATATACATGTACATGTATGTGTACATGCAGTGTGTATTTTACACTTATAGCGAAGGGATGTTGTGCAGGATAACGAAATTGCCTGTTGCATTAAAAACATATTAAACACGATTTGAAAAATATTAATTATAATGATAATTTATTTTACGTTTCTTTATGATCTGTGGTTCGACGATTCTACTAGACTCTATTTTTTTTTTTTAATTCAGGATATATACACACACAAAGGGAGAGATTTAACATTTTTTGAAATCATTTTTTAAAATATCTCAAAGTCGATATATTATATGTATATTGTTACAAATTGAAAATAATCATAAATGAACATGAAGAGAAGATTCCTTGATATGACTTTTAATCAACATCGCAATTGTATTACTTTGCACAATATTCGCCGCGCTCCTACTCGCGATAGCCAGGAGGAATTGTATTAATCCTGTTTTCATTTTCCATTTACACTAGCCGAGCGCTTTTTTTATATGGCTACGAGAAGATGAGAGGATGAATATGAAAAGAGTATATATGTGTTGTATTTCAAACTGAGAGAGAGAGGGGGAGAGAGAAAGAGGAAACGCATGAGTGTGTGAAAGAAAGATTATTAGTTCGCCATCGTGAGTAGTGTAGATTTTGCGACAACGTTTACGTATACGCGCTTCTTTCGATCGGTATATTTGAGAGACTATCTGAAATTGATGGCAAACACGATTAAACACTGATTGATCATCGTAAAGAGAAGAAACAAATTGGGAAGCTAAAAAGGAAAACAAAAGAAGAATCGAATGATGCATCATTATGACGAATGAACATTTTGTCACGTTTTAATGGGTCTGGCCCGCTAAAAAAACACCGCAGAGAAGAAAGTTGCAAAATATAATCTTATGTAACATCGTACAGAAACGTGCATTATTATCCCATTCGCATAATTCCTGTTGGCTAATTTAATCCACGTGGATATAATATCGTGTCCAACTTTAATACCCGATTTCATCTCCGTCACAAATCTTCCATCTAGCCAGGTATTCTTTCTCCAAATATCTCTTAACCTTCTCATCTTTGGTGAAAGGAATAACAATATGTCAAATGGATTTCTCCATCATTCCTTGGCCAGTTTGTCTGTCTCTTCGTTACTTTGTATTTAAAGACCCATAGGATGACGATACTACCTTCCTTTAGTTTATTTAGCGTTTGCCAAACTAGAAAAGATTTAGTAATTCAAAGTATGTTACAATATATGTAGGATTAGTACGTCTTTATTCTTGAGTTTCTCCTTTGACGAAATCTTATCTTTAAAGCTGAAATATCAATTTATTACATCTATAATTCGTACTCGGTACAGCTAAATAATTTCCAACTTCAATTTATTTTGATTTTGGACCACGAAGCTTCTATTATTGATTTATTATTGATTATTCATATTGTACAAGTCTTTCGAAACTTACAATAAATGGAGCTGTCGATAGCTCCGGTTCGCTGGTAGGGGAGGAGGGGTTGGCGCATTAAAAAATACAAATTCGTAAAAAAAGGAGGGAAACGGGAAGGGAAGATCGAATAGACTTACTGTAGAATGGAAAGTAATAAAAATAATCCCGTCCGTGAAATATCAGAGTAATCGTTAAAATAACGTTGACATTCAGTACGTTGAAACGAAGCTCTCTTTAATCATAATCGTTCTCCTAAAAGACGAGTATTATTGTACAAAGTATACTAGTATTAAGTATGCGTAGTACGCAAATTACGTTATTAATTTGCATACTACGCACGCAATTTGGGGTAGGTACAATGTTAAATGTATCATTATTCTGCGTACAGTGACAAACTTGATATACTATACGTTGTATGGTTGTGCCGTGTTGTAATCATGACAATTTATATAGAAATTACATACAATTATATTAACGCGTTATTAGCTTTAGAAAGATGTATGTGAAGGTGTGTGCAAAGAGGAATTATATCTACAAAATTTTTCCATCGGCCATAAAATTATCCATTGACTCGCTTCTGTGCCCCAACTTCGGGATGTTCACAGATATCTTTACATATCATCAATTAATATTTCAGATAAAAATTTTTTAATTAGAAAAGATATTTAGGAGAAATAATTTTTTGGGAGAGAGATAATAATTCTCTTGAGAATATTATTTTGCCTAATATCACCATATTCAAAATCATTATTATCCCCTTATTAATAAAGAGAAAACCTGGAAAATACTTCAAAACTATCTTATATTTAAAGTTAGACAATTGTTTATTGTAACATTTGAATTTATGGAATATATATCTTTACGACAGAAAGAAACGCTTTAAATATATTGAAATATAAGTTATGAAATATTTAAAAACTCGCAATTAAAACAAGGTTTTTTTAATTTAAGTAATGTAGTTCGATAATATAAAAGAAATTTTTAGAAAAAGAGAAATGACAATAATAACAAGATATTTAACGCTGAGAATAAGAAAAATTATAACAAGAGAGAAAGATGTTAAATTATCTATTACACGAGTATAATTCTCTAGAAATGCTTACCATTTATTGAAAAGATCGAAATGGTTATTATGCAGATTTTAGATTCCCTTTTTACATGACTTTTAATGAATGAAATCGATTAAAAAATAGATGATTGCTTGAAATATATCAGTCATCAAAATTGTTTATAAATAAAGAGTATCTATGTAATATGTATATACTTCCTTGAAAATGAATAACGTTTATCCGAAACATTCTTTTTAATTGATGATAAATAAATATTATTTTAATCAGCGATGAAGATGAATATTATATGTTACCTTCGCTTAACGTAGCACGCTTTTAGTTATTTTATCTAAAAGGATTAATTAGAATTACAATATTATATACATAAAAGAGATGCGCGTTGCGTTGGCACAGCAAAGATGTGTGCCCGGACTGCCATCCAGTGCTCATCAGGAATTTTTTATGATTAGTTAATGATTATTTGATTTATGATACGATTAATTATGAATGACATATATTTAAGTTTTTTTGAACTTGTTTTCGTTGTGCTCTTTCAGCTGCATGCCAATTAAGAAAAGTATGTGTCTATTTCGTTCAAAGAACATTTAGTAATTGTACATTAAAAGGTTTTTCACGCTAATTCTATTCCGTTTGAATTTCTTTCGTGTACAAAAACGGCATAAAAATGTATTTAAAATATTCAATAAAGTTCTATAATTTTAATGAATAAAAGCTTTCTTTCCGCTGAAATAGGATTAACTTAAAACAAAATTAAAAATTAAGCTTGCGGATTTTTTGCCCGAATATCATACATATACGTGTTCAAATAAATCAATTTTACTTTCTAAAAATGTCTTTGTATATTTAGACGGTGCAAAGTTGTATATTCGATTAATTAAATAATACACGTTTTTTCGTGTATTGTTCCAAGATGTGACAATTTTCGATTTATTAAAAGGAACGTTTCGACACGGTGTTTAGATATGATATAAAATAAATGATTTAAGCTTTAATCGGTTTTTATCTTTATTCCAAGTATGAATAAAAAGACATTAATTAATTATCTACATGCATTATCGACTTTCCTCGCAGCACCGCCCACTGTCAGGTCAGTATTTATTAAACGGTTGGCAGTCCCGGCTTCAATGGAATGTTGCGATTATATTATCTAATTAATGCGAGCGATATAGTCTACGGCTATCGCGTCACGTAATTATACTGTTGTCGTTCGTGCCTCATATCGTTACACTCGTCGCATTATATTCACGCTCCTTTCTCTCCTATCGCAATATACTAAATAATCATCTAAAATTATAAAGCCGCCCGATTTTATATTGTATTTACTAATAACAATGTTGCTCTCTCGCATTTGCGCAAGCTAAATGTATATTGCATCTTTATTTTAATTCTTTAAACTAGCTGATTAAAATTCTGTACATTGATTCTCTCAACTTGGTTTTCGCTGGTCCTAATTATATGTTGCTTTCGGAAATATATTTTTCTTGACAGTTATATCAAACGATTGTTGTAATATTTTATCAATTTCTGCATTGACGCTGATAGAACCCAAATTCCTCCAATTATAATTTTGTTAGAGAAGAATATTCGTATACATTGAAATGTTTATATCTTTTTATAAATCATTTCAAATCTATACCTATATATATATATTTCCAAAAATTAGACATAAAGTTTTTATAGTCCTGTTGTGTGTATAAAAAATTATAAATATCTTGCATAATAAAATCGATAGAAGATGAAAAAGACGCAAAGGCGACAATTAAAATCCAATTTCATCACAGGCTACTACTTCACGTTTCTCTATGCTGATGTTAAAGGAAAAAGCTCCTTTACTTTTATTCTTATCTTAAAATAGTTCCGCAACCGATAATTTTTTCTAAAATTGGAAGCCGAATACAATATATAGATATGCGTTTTCGCATAAAAATTAATCGAACATTTTTAGCATTTAATATTTTTAATTAAATGTTTAGACATAAGAATAAAATTACGAATTTGCTAAACATTTTTTTACGTAAAATTGCGAATTAGCTAAACATTTTTTTACGTAAAATGTAATTTAATATTTTTTTTTGTATGATATTTTTAAAATTGTCTTTTCATTTGATTTTAAGTTCAAAATTAACTACGTTCGAAAAAAAAAATTAAAGTTAAAATACAAAAAATATACTACTATGTTAACGATAACTAGTTATAAATTTTAAAAAGTCGTAGTACTAAGTCAGCGGCTGCAAATGTATCAATATTCTGAAATGATTAATACATTCATTATATCACGTTGGATTTTGAAAATTCTTGCCACAAAACATACTATATCTACGTCGCCTATTTAAATTGCTTCAAAACAATAAATGCTCCACATTATAATCTCAAATCACGCATGTTACTTAAGCGATGTAATTTTTTACAGATTATTCAATAATAATGAGGTAATTTTATTTGTTCCGGTGTAAAACAAAATTTATGGTTTATCACGTAAATTATTGTTTGCCATATATAACGCTGATAGCGAACGTATTAAACAGTTGTCTGAATACAATATTTTTCTGTGTAATTTATCGATGTGTTCAATTCCACTATAAATTCCAAATGAATGAACTTGATGTTAATATGAATCTAACAGTTTCTCGCGATTTATATTATAAAATGGCTAACGCAAGTACGAGAAGCTTATAAATGCTTCTAGTCTATTCATAATTGGAAATTCATCTGCTTTCGTTTTTATGACACAGGGCTAGCTTTAAAAGCACGATAAAGTCAGTTTTAAACAGAGCGTTGTTTTTATGTACATTGTTCGTATATGCAAATGGTATTCTAATATTACATTTGTATACATATGTAAATTTATACGCTTCCCCAGTCCCTTTCAATTTAGAAATATTAATGTATAACAATTCTTTTCTACTGTCATATATCTCGTGTTAAGGTACCTAGTTCGGATGTTTCTATTACACAAACATCGTTATATTTTATAAAAGGCTTGCCAGCCAGGATCGATCGAACGGGGGCATGGCAAAAATTTATTTAAGGAAAGACAGACTTTTACAAAGTCAGCGCATAAATCTAATTAGCTGCCTCTTTTTATTTAACACATTCGTTCTCGATGTAGCAGACTATAATACGGATAGTCTATGCGAATTAAAAACGAATATGTGTTTGCATAAATGCACACGTATATATGTGCACATGTATGTATATATACATACAGGATATTAAAAAATTAAACTGACAAACTTTAGCAAAGTATAAATGATTTTAAGTGAAATATTTTTTTGTTAATAATACTTTTTGTCGACAAAAAAATTATTAATAAACAATATTTATTTCTTAATGTCTCTTCCTTAAAAAATTTGCCGGCTTAAAGTTTTAACATCTTATATGCATGTTATGTACACATACACATATATATATATATATATGTATGTATATATGTACGTACGTATGTATGTATGTATGTATATGTGCAGCAATGAAAATGCAGTATGTATAATATCAATGTATCACTGCTGCCCGCGTGACGAGTAGCATAACGAATGAATCTTCTTGTTTAAAATGATTTCAACGATAAAAAACAGTTCTATATGTATTTACACGACTTCTCCTCTTGCTTACACAGCACGCAGTTACCATCATATATGCGGCTATCTACATCGAGCCCTATGGTCGAACGCGAAAGCACTTGAACAACGTTTCATTATACCCTGATCTTTTAACGTCCAACATTCAATGACAATCGATGAAAATCGGTAAGGTGTCTACTGTACTGTTCGCTCGAGGCGTGTTAGAATTTACGCGGCAGTGTTGGTTAACGAGCGATGAGAAAATAGCGCATGAAACGACAGAAAGTATCTTTCGAACACGTACGAGATTGTATTTGCGCGTTCTAGTTATGGTATGTTAAATTTAACTTTAACGTTTGTTAAATAAGCGTTTTTCAAATCGATACATTCCTTGACATACAGATATAAATTGTTATAAAAGAATTAATTAGATATTTATCAATTAATTAGATTTTATCATTACCATTTTTATTTATAGATGGATCAAGACTGCGCTGACATGATTAAACCTCACAGAATAATTTCACACATGTTGAAAGTGCATTTTCTGCCGTTTTAATAATCTAAAAACTTCTCAAGACGCTCATCGTTAGAGGCACTCTGTCCGCGATTGAGCTGTCAAGTAAATGCGCTCGTGTAATCGTATCGCAGTCGTTATTATAATGCTAGCAGAATCAGTTTACGTCATTATCTATAATTTTGCACACCAGTTCCTTTCGCCAGAGTTTCTTCGAGGATCGCGTCGCCATGCTAATAGCAGAGGTATAAAACATTTTAAGTGGCTACGAATTAAACATACAAATATAACACGTCTAAACTTAAATTAATTAAAATTAATTATATATACGACAAGATCAGTACTATAACTTTTGTCAAACAATATTTGGACAATTCATAAACATCTTCTTCTTCTTCTTCTTACGTTAGGCCTCTGGCCTATGTTACACCTCTCTCATATGCTTGTGGTATGCATTGATTATTCAATTGCCATGAGCATATGGGAGCTTAGTTTTAATGTCGGTTCCGAATGGCGAATTTTTCAAGAGGTGTTTCTCTAAGCAAGAACACTCTCGGGAGGTTGCCGGCCTTTTCCGAGAGGAGACACGAGCGTAAATATTTTGGTTTCTACCGAGATCAAATCCGGGACTTTTGGCATGATAAACCAGAGCGCTGTCTGCCATGCCACGCTCACGCTCTACTCATAAATATCGTATGCAATTAATATTCGTCAAAAAAAAAATATAAAATTGAAATTAATTTGTTAAATGGATTAAAAAAATAGAAT
>NW_017304196.1:800230-805962 GCF_001594115.1 Trachymyrmex septentrionalis | reverse complement strand
ATCACCTAGCAAATTACTGAGACAGTCTTAAATATATATATATATATATGTACATATATAATTATGTACGTTTTGTTCTTTTTCCAATTTTCTTTTTGCCGCAACTTTATGTAACTTTATGTAAATTTTTGCACTATCATAGGATTTTTAACATATATATTCCTCGAAGAAACTATATACTGTTGCCGTTATATATGCCCGCGAGAGCTAAGTTATAGATAAACATACTCTCGTTCGTATTCCTCGCCATTACCAGTACTCACAGCACGGCAATAAGTGCACAACGATATTCAAATTAGTCTTACTTAGATCTCTCTCTCTTTCTCTTCCTTTTTCTCTTTCCTTCTATACTTCGTTCCGTTCTATTGAATATCTTAAACAAAACGCATAAATGAGGCACTTGCCCGAATCTATACCGGCCATATTAACACTCCGTTCCTGTTATAGATCAAGATCTGCCAACAATTAATACACGGAAGGCACGCCTCGTCTTTCGCGCGAATGCTTAAAATGTCTCTACAGAGTGTTTTTCGTTTTATCTTGCATCAGTCTAAGCACCTAACAGGCCACTGCTACGAACACAGTCCTCATATGGTATCACATTACATTACTACGATTGAATCTTCGTCGTCGTTGTTGTCGGCATATGCTTTCCCTTACATTTGACTTTTTCTATTATTATTATCGAGACCAAAAAAAAAAAAAAAAAAAGAAAAAGACTTCAAATTGAATCCTATACAGAATGATTCCACGGTAGTTGCGAGCGTGGAATCGCGCGACGGACGATACTTGGCAAAGCTTGAAAATACTATAAAAAAGTAGATCCTGGGCTTATCACGAGACTATTCGCCGTCGACACTTGCGTGTCGCTATGTGATCACGATAGTATTTTCCGACGTAACTTTCAGCCACGTATTCATTATGAAGCTACGGGAAGAGGGAAAGAGGGGTTTCGCTGCACGTAGTACCATATCCATAATAATTCCCGGCTCTTCTTCGTAATGTTGTAGAAGATACATACAGTTTCTCACTTTTAGCACTGCTAATAGTCGCAGGTGCACAAAGTCACGTTCCTAGATGTTATACTCGTAATCAAATCATAAACAGAGCGAATCGCTTCGTCCGCTGATGCGGAAAGTACTGTCACTCTCGCGGCGCTTCGTGAGTAAGTCCTCGTCGAAAACACACCGAGTTCGTATCGTCGCGTTTACGATAGTTCCTGTCCCTAAGCAGGAAATTGTCGTCCTCCCTGCTGTATTGGGCCATGGATTGAGATCGTGGTGGCGGACTATGCGCGGCCATGTACGTGACCATGTTGTTGAAGTTTGGCAGGAATTGCGGATTAAAGAGCGATAGGATTTTCTCGTTAAGTTCACGGGGACTTCGAGTGGGCACCATATAATGATCCCTCGCGTTGCTCGTCACACCGTGCCGATCGAATAGATCATTTTCGATGGTGGGATGTCGCTCACAGAGATCGTCAAAACTGTTTGCGCTGTCGCTGCCGCCGGATTCTTCGCACGTCGGCGCGTTCATCAATGTCGTCTCGACGCACTCGGACTCGGATTGATGATACTGACTGCATCTCTGGGCCGCCGCTGCGGATCGTTGCTGCGTATCGTAACCATCGAAGTATTCGAGTGTGCAAACCTCATCATTCCCGATACTCTCGTAATGATCCTCGTAGCGATCCTCGTCCAGCTTATGGGTGTTGTTAGTATGATCCGTGGCGATACCGGTGGTGAGGCTTGTGGGCGTCGTTCCGTCGTCGTCCTCGTCGTCGTCGCCGCCGTCCTCATCGTTGCGCTCATCCGACTCCGCGAGGTCGGAGGAAGAGGAGGTGGAAGATGCGCCAGAACCCGTGGGGTCCTGTGGCAAGCCTCAAACGGCTCTGTGTCGCCTTCTGTATCATATGTACGTTTTCTTCACCTTTTGTACTGGCTTGTTTTCCGCGGATGAATTCGCGTTCTTGCCATTCGGGTTCTTGGGCGGCACATTCAGCACGAGATTGATGGACTTGTTGTTGAATCCAGGCGACTCCGAGCTCTCTGTTAGTCGATTGAGTTGTTGTCGTTGCTCAGAAGGTTCTGGATACGATGATCCGCGTAATCTCTGAGAGAACCAGAAACCAAAGGCGAAACCAGCCACCAGAGAACAGAAACAGGTCCCTATTAGCGCACCCGTTAATGTTTGGGCCGAATATACTACCGGTGTTACGGTTACGCCTGTAATCAGAATGCAACAAATTAGAGACCACTAAATATTAAGATTGTCTTTTGCGAAAACTGCTCGCGCGTTTTGTCTCTAGTGTTCGAAACGGAAGGAAACAATTAAAGCGAATAAGAAAAATGAATAATAATACAAACAATAAAAACATAATCGATCTTCGTAAATATCACCCGTACAATAAATGTGACAGAATGTTTCGTTAGAAGCAAAATTAAGTATTTTGGTAATATAATCAAGAAAGATGTTACATATCAGAAAGATCATGATTCTATGTATTCAAATGCTGAGTAAAATTTCTTTATACAATGCTCCGTTTTCAAGAGAATCGATTTAAAAAATCGGAAAATATACCTATATAATAGTTAATATAAATAAGTGGTATCGTTTTTATTAAAAAATTTCAATTAAACAATTTTTAACTACATTGCAACATAAATGGTTCAACGTGTTTTTTATAGTTGCTATATAAAATTGCATTTAAAACAATAAAACAATCGAATAGAAAATGATTACGACTGTCAAATAACGCTTTTGTAAAATATTAAAACTGTATTTTTATTTTAGTAAATAGAGAAAAAGAGAGAAAAGAGAATAGAGAATCCTAATTAAACAAATTAATCGATAACGTAAAAATTATGTAAGTAATCTTAAAATAGGAAAGATATTATTTCATTTTTTCAAACCTTGTTTTTTTCTTTAAAAAAGAAAAATGATATTTCTTTTCTCAGTTATACCATCAATAACAGATCATTCTGTTAGCATACCGATAAGACATTAGTTGCAAACATAAAAATAAGTCCGCTTCGGAAAACAAAATACCATGAGAGGAGAATCAGTTAAAGCGGGATCGTATATTATGAGAGGGATTTTCGAACACTGTAGTAACTGTAACTGAACTATATCAGTGCGATGTGATGATGTTGGTTACCTTGAGGCTCATTAGCCCTTGGCTGTGTACGACCGTACTGATTTTCCCGATCCAATTCGATGATGATTTCATTCTCCCCATCGGACTCTTCGCGCCCAATTTCGCGCGCCACCGCTGGTTGGACGGACTTCGTTACCTCTGGAGTAACATTTACCAATATGATGACAGACGACAGATGATTACGTATAAAATGATTTCGCATAGTTATTGCAGCGTACATTAGATGCTATGTATGCCTTTATACTCGACATTTATAGATTTGGATTTAAATATCACATTTATGATAAAGAAACTTTATAGATGGTTACGCAAACGGCGACTATTAATTTCTATTCTACCCGCTCATTTTGCTACTACTAGAGTACGGTTTACTTGACGCTACAAATGTTTCGAAACTTTTGATCGATCAATCGGAAGGAAGAATTTTACTAATTGACCAATTAAAAAATGTTTCGAAGCATTTGTAACATCAAGTGGACCGTAGCCCTAGATATGACATTTAGACATTCGTACACCATGACTGTAAAGTAAAAATATTTAAAATCTATTTTTTTTTTTAGATTAACTTAATTGTTGCTTTTTAACTTTTCATGTGGGATATTTGCAGTTTCTAAACTTCAATTTCAAATACAATTTCGAACAGTTCGAAGTCATGATGTACATTAACCATCATTAATATCTGATGCGCCCGACCTGGAAACGCTGCGAAAATATACATAACACCTAGCGTACGCATGAATAGATATGTATATTATGAAATAGCTGATCATGAGCTGTGTTAGCCGTGCGAGCAGTATTCTTAGCATAGTTGAACATGCGAAAAATATTACTTAATTGTTTCAGATCTGACACATGTATAGCGTACATGTATATACTTTTGAAATTTTTTTAAATTCAAATTTTATATAGGTATTTTGGATATATTATTATAAACATTTATACTTTCAGCTTTGTTCTTTTTATGATAAACGCTATCTTCCAATAAATTCTTTTTCAATCCTTTTTTCCGATTTTTTAAATAAAATTATGTGTAAAATCAAAACAAGAAAAAGTCAGATGTGAAGCAGTTTGATGTTCGCTAGGAGTTACAAAAACTTGCCCCAAAAAATTTATTGTCCATGTATTCTTTAGCAGCGTATTAGACGAAAAAGCGTGTCCACAAAAAAAAATAATCACATATCTTAATTGTTATATATATTAGGTTTTATATCAGATGAGTTATCTATTTTCTATTTTTTACGTTTTAAAATAGCTATACGTATATTCAAGCTTATAAGAAAGAGGAAGTGTGAACAAAGTGGAGGAAGTGTAATTAAAATAAATACACTTAGTAGAAGAGTTTTTAAGAAGAGTTTTTAAGTTTTGTAAATTTCAAAAAGATTGCCTATTTTTTTCAATTTTTTATTTAAGTTTTTAATTTCCTATTTTATATAATTTTATGATCCTCCTTTCGCAGAATGAGTATTGTATGCTGAGGAACAAAATTAATTGTTCGCGTTGAAAGTACAAGGTTAAATAAACTACGATATATTAAAAGTTGCACAGAAAACTTTTCGAAAAAAATCTCGAAACTTTGATAAAATCTGTACGTTGAGTTCGTATATAATGTATAAAAAGCACAATCTCATTACTTGTCCGAAATCAATTATCAAAAATAAATTTGAGTAAATTGCGTGCTCTCGAAATATTCAAACAGAAGTAGACATCTGAGTTTCAAGTTTGAAAAATTTATATTATTCGAACCAACTTGTATAATTTTGCATTCGTCGTAGCAAAAGAAAGTTAAAATAAAAAATAAAATAGAAGAGAGAATCAAGTTATAAAATTATTAAACAAGCAATCAGAGATAGCGATATATCATAATATATCATACATACATTCACACATTCCCGGGAATAATCCCGATTACAATTACAATATAGTCTACATCAAAGACAGTACCTGGCTCGTGCCCGCAGCTTCTGTGTCTACCGGTCGGGATATCTTGAAACAGTGTCTTGTCGGCGTTGTCGTGGAGTTTCGTCAGTACCGCCACGCAGAGGTTCGCGGTCGCATCCCAGGCGCAATGAGGATCTTGTAAGGCGACGCAAGATCTGCAAGTAGCCGCAGCAGGTGAGTCACAATGATGTAAGGGAACTGCGCGGATCTCAGAGTCCGCAAACACTACCAGTTTACTTGCTTCGCCAGCTAGATGAACTACCAAAAGATCTTTGACCGCTTGACCTGCAATAAAGAAATGTACATCACGATATAAAATAATGTGAAACACATGCTGTGTGTTACAAAATCGCATAAAGTATGTTTTAATTTGTATTTTAGTTTTTTATTTATTTAAAAAATAAATAAATAAATAAAATGTTAATAAATAAATGTATGAAAATAAATTTTTAAAAAGTTATAAATACTTTCGATTATTATTTATTTTCTAAAAAATCTCTAGTTATTAACGCCAAATATCCAATTGATAGAGAGCTAATAGATTCGATCACAAATAAGAGAGTTATTTAAAGAATATAGAAAAGCGTGACATTTCCAAATATCACTTCATTAAAATGTTATTATTAAATACACGAAA
>NW_017304196.1:796589-800130 GCF_001594115.1 Trachymyrmex septentrionalis | reverse complement strand
ATATATATATATATATATATATATATATATATATTATGAAAACGGATATTATGTTATTTACCGTATGATGTGATTTATCTCTTTAAATTTTTACTGGAAATAACGCAACATATACACATAAGAAACACAGTATGCGCAAAGCTTCTTAGAAACTTTTTAAAGAAGCATCGAATTTCTTATTCAATTTCAAGTCGTTCTTTCGTTTGACTATGTTCTACATTCTATCGTACGAAAAGATTGTACTGAAACCGAACGCGCTGGAAATTCAAACAAATTTAGATAGTTTGCGTTGCAATTGATCTATTCAAATTGGCAATATACGTCAAAATTTTTCTCTCCATTTACATTTTTCATCCTAGGGATTTAAATACTAAACATCTTGAAAAGCTCGTAAAACTATGCAGTAACGCACTTTGCATTAATGTGAATTCGATCGTATGATTAATTCCTGTTAGTTTTCACAATATTGTATACTCAATTACTCAATCGTGTACAATATTTTTTATGTAACTTCAGCATAAATATAATTATGCAACATAAAAATATGATATTCATAGATAAGTATACATATGATAGATTAACTATAGAAAAGTAAAAAAAATTGTTTCTCGTTAAACGTACAAAATAATACAGTTACAAAATTTACACAGTAAATCTACTTACCAAATTTTAATACTTGGACGTCACTGACAATAACTTGACCAACATTGTCATATGATTCTGGTGCACGTGTGTTAAGTGCTTTCAAAACACGGCCATCATCTGTATGCAACAAATAAATCTCGTTAATCTCCCAGAAATATAAATCATCATTATTACAAATATTATATATATATCATTTATAATAATTATATTATTATTATTGATAATAGATTGACCATTATTATAAATATAATAATGATATACAATTACGAATTAATATAATAATTAATATATATATATTATTATAAATAATTAAATAATTATACCTGTTCCGATATAGAGTATATCGTAAGCTTTACCATCCAAAGCCTTTACTTGAGGATCTACCGTAACTTTGGTAAATCTATAACTATAAATGTTAAAATTCCATGTGTTAATGGCATGTTATGTTACAAAGCTATTAATACTATTAAAAATATATAATTGCAATAACAGTTTTAAAAATAACTTTCGATAGAAAATTTAATAAAGTTCAAAGTAAAATTTATGTAAAAAGAATTCTCATATTTTTGCACATGTGTAATATGTATAATAATACATGTATATCTTTGCGTATAATTGATATTAAAAAATATATAACGTTAAAAATTGAGAAAAATAATAAATGATTAATAAATGACTATAATAAATGATTAATTTAATATTTTTAAGAGAGGAATATCTACTTAAAATTGATAAAAAGATTTGTAAGTTTAAATATATTGCACTAAAACATTTAGATATAGAAATATTATATACATAAGACAAAAAATGAATATATTATATTAAAACTGTATTAATAAAAATATGTATCGAAAATATTAATCGACCAAGTTACTCACTTAAAACTGGTTTTAGTTATCACAGGTAATGAAAAATAAGATTGCACTGCTTCATCCATGAGGGGATGTGCTTTGACGAAATTAACAGTGATGTCCGGAAGTGTTCTGGAGTCGTTAACACAGGCACCGGGTCTGGGCTCAGGTACCTTTTCCTGAACTACTCGCAGCCAGTTGCTGTTTATAGTCTCTTGTTCTTTGAAAGCACCCTGGAAGACCTCGAGAATGTTGTCCATAGAGAATGCACAAATAGCTGAGCCGCCGATGGAGTTCACTGGGGTCGTGAAAACTCCATACACCAAACGCGCGGACTTCCCCGCGTATCGACCATCCGTAACATCGCTCGTTGACTCTAAATAAGACAAAAAATTATTCGAAATTATTCGAAATTATTTCGAAATCATTTTTGTCTTATAGATAGTAAGGCACCGTCCTAAATATCTTCCTATGAAAAAAATATTTCATTACTTGTGTAGAATGACAAGAAAAATGGATCATATAAAAATATATATAAAATATGCGTTATAACAAAATAATTTACAAAATTTTGTCAAAAAGTAAGAGTTACTTTTTTTAGACAAACCATTTTTTAATCATCCAATTAAAATTAACGATAATATTATCTGCAATTTACTGGATTTAAATTCATGATTTAAAAAATTGTTCAAGTATTTAACATCGACGATTTTATATCGGCATTTAATTTCATGTTACTCATTTTAATTTTTGTGTTCTACGTCATGCTTAAATCAAATGTCTTCTTTTGGAAATTGCCGAATTAATTAAATAATTAAAAGATTTAAATTTTAATGTTTTCAATTTCAATAACAATTTTGCCTGTTATCAATTTCTTTTACATTTTTGACGCTTCATGCTCAAGTATGTTTCGATATTAATAAACATGTCTCATTAGTCTTAGTTCCGCGATTAGATACAAAGTTCGAACAATCAGAGATGCAGCCAGTGATTTCGTGGCACCACTCAGACATCTGGACACGCGCCAACTTCGCGAATCTAACATAGGGATTTCAATTCGATATGCGGCGACAATATTCTACGAGAATAGAGTGCTCCTCTCGTTCACTGGTTTCTAAACGCGATAGTGCACCGCTATTGTACTTCACACTCGAGATTAGTCCATTTCGCTGTACGATAGATAGCTAGAGTGACTTATCCGATTTCATTGTACGTGTAGGAATGGATGAGAAATAAAGAAATCGATAAATGTGACAAAAAATATCATATAAATATAAAAAAACATAAAAAAAATATTAAATATAACGTTCTTATTATAATGTTATTAAAAATAGACATTTTTATTATTGCAAAGGAATATGATTCCCTGCGCTTTAATAATAATAATGAATCTCTCTAATATTTACATTCGCAAACAATGTTATAATTTCTTTTCTTATGTAAAAATTTTGCGTAATTAAATGTTAGAATGCAACTATTATTTTAACACAATATTATTCTTATTACATTAATAGGATATATGTATAATGTGCAACAGAAATGTATAATATAATATTTGTATTTGCAAGCAACGTTGTTTGCTTTTTCCCATCACGTAAATACAAACATTACATATAATATGTATGTCAACTATACGCAAGAAAGCATATAATTGTATGCGTCTTTAAGTTTGAATAAGCTTACAAATACCTGAATCGCATAGCAGTTTTGTATTTGACAAAATTAGAAAAAAGTGAAATTTCAAGATATTTACCGAAATTAAAATATATTTTAAAACAATATTTCAAATAGAAGTTTTTCAGAAAAGAAATGTAATAAATTTTTATATAACATGTTTTTATAAGACGTCATCAATATTTTTGTAAATAGGAGAAATGATAATATTTTTTAATGTAATTTTATTCTCTCTCTCTCCTAGCCATTTTGCATGTAAAAGCAACATTATTTTGCATATTAAGGGATAAAATCATAAAAAAAAATCAATAGTTTGTGAGATATTTCATATTTTATTCTGAGATATTTCGATATAAAAATATGAAATATTT
>NW_017304196.1:794628-796489 GCF_001594115.1 Trachymyrmex septentrionalis | reverse complement strand
ATATATATAAATTTATCTAAAAAGTACATATAATTACATTTTAAAAAGTATACAATTTACAACATGTGATATAGCATATTGTAAATTGGACTATGTATTAAAGAAATTGCATAAAATATTAACTTTTATAGGATGGAAAGCCATTAATGGCGCTAAAACAGTGTTATATTTTGAGGCAAAGAATATATAATAAATTATAATAAATCTTATCAAGAAAAAACGGTAAAATTTAAAAAGTAGACCCTGCCGCCCTCTAAAGGTTGAATCCAACTACACTCTTTCTACGGATCTCTTTAAAAGAGCAACTTTTAAATTTTTTAAAATTGCATTTTCTTTCTTACAGTATTTCGTAGAACGGAAAAGTATATCGGGCGGAAATCGCAGGAAACTTAAAAAGTAGAGGAACAGTATATGCACTAAGTGGGAACTAACGCGGCGCAGAATCGAAGAGGCTCTTTTACGAGGACCTTTTAGAAGCGTGCGAGAGCCCTCGTTTGAAACTACTCGAGCGTAGTCACGATCGAAGCCGCGAAAGGACCGCGCATATGCATACTCACGTATTTCGTTGAAATAGAAGGGGTACTCTCCCGGTACCGAACAGTTGAGCCTCGCTTTCAGGAAACTCGTCCATCTGTCGCTAAATGCGTGTGGCCCGCCCTTATCGTGCTGACAGACTCTCCCAACTCGCGAGTAGACTGACTATATAATGTGAATCAAACTTGTGAAGCAATCGATCGATATTTTACATTTTTCAATATTTCTATATTTTTATAAACGGATGTGTTATTTTCTAGATCTATTATATAAGAGATCTTTTTCATTCCAAACGTCTAACACAAGAATTACAGTACGGAATTTGTTTAATCTTGACGAGTTAAAAATAAAGAGAATGTGTGTATATAGCGGGACACAGTTCAAATCGTTCCTTTATAAATCTCTAAATTTTAATAATTTTTTCATAAAAACAATTAAAAGTAAATTTAAAATAATTAACAAAATTTATTCAGGATTAAGAAATTATCGAATAAAAAATCCTCACCTTTCCGCAATTCATGTATTCTACGGCTGTTTCACGATAGAAGAAGAATACATAATCTTGATATGCGAATGTGCTGACAAAGTTTGGACCTGAAATAATGAAATTGCATCGAGTTCCATTATAATTGAATTTATCCTATAGAATGTGATATTTTACAACATAATTTTTTTACTTTAATATTTAATGATTAATAAAAATAAAATTGTTTTGTTTGTTAGTGACAAGATCAGGCTAAATATTACAGGTAATAACTTATTTCTTAAATTTACATAATTTATATGATAATGTATACATTTACATAATTTATAATATAATTTCTTATAATTATATATTATAATTTGTATTATAAATTCATATTTCAATGAATTTACCCGATATTTACATAAAGTGATGCTTTAAAATCAAATTGTTGGTTTGGTAATTTGAATCGTTACTGTGTGATAGAAATTTCTTCTTGTCTTATTTAAAGATGATATCATAATTATCTTTAAAATTAACCATCCTTCTCGTATTATTTAGTGTTTCATCAAGACAAGATTTCTTGTCTTAAAAAGCATTTCTTGTCTTGTCTTTTCAAGATAAGAAATTTCGTGTTTCTTATCTTAACCATTTCTTGACATTGTACTTTTTGTTTTGAATTCAATCTTGAATTTCTTGAAATTTCTTGATTTTTTAAGCAGGGCCCTTATGACTCTTTGACTACGTCGAAGAGATAATAAGAAAACATAGGTACAAATTGAATGTCGAGTTACCTCGTAGTTTACTATGTTTAAATTCGTGATTTAAAAGTGTGCCTATATAATGTCTATTATGTACAAATCT
>NW_017304196.1:780498-794528 GCF_001594115.1 Trachymyrmex septentrionalis | reverse complement strand
TTATTATTATTATAATTACTATATATTTTAATCATTCCTGATTTAATTGATATTATTAATAGAAGTATGCAAATGTTTATACATAATATAATTTTGCCAATATAATCTCGCAATATTGATTTTATATATATTCCTTTACATAAATGTAAAGGTTAATATCTGGTATAACAAGGATGTATCGGTGAATATAATTTAATTTGGTTAGATCAGGGTCTTCACTTTTTCATTAATCGATTTACACTCTGCTCATATGCTATTTTGCTATTTAATGAAAATGTATGAATATACATTTCTATATTATATAACCTGTTATAAATACAATTGAAAATGTTGAAACCTTACTTATTCAAAACTTTTCAAATCAGAAATAAAATAATAAAATATTAAAATAATAAAGTATTACAAATAAAAAAAATTGTCATCAAAATTCAAGAAATTTCTTGACTTATTGTCAAGAAATCTTGGTCTTGATAACAATTTCTTGTCTTGTGTCTTAAAATCAATTTCCAATTTCTTGTTTTAATCTTGTCTTGATTCAAGACAAAATCAAGACAAGATTTCTTGAATTTCTTGATTTTGATGAAACACTAATATTATTGCACTCGTGTCTATTAAAATGTCAGATAATGAAAGAAGCAAATCTAAAAAATTATGTAATTATCAAAGAAATGAAATTAAGATAGAATATTTTATCTCTGTTTTAAATATAAGTTGCAGATCTACTTTCCAATCTCATAAATTTATTTAGCAAATTCTACAGAAGCTGTATAAAAAATCTGTGTAAATAAATACGCGCATATTGAAATTAATTAAATGCTGAATATTTTTCGAATTATAGAATCGAATATTGTAGATATATACAATATTGTTTGCGCAAATCGAATAAACTTATAAAATTGCGAGATACTATCGCGGACGCCACATCGACGCCACATGAATTTCTCATCGTAATTTCTAGGAGCTTACCATTCAACTGATTGAGATCCGAGCGTTCGGTGCGAATTTTGTCTCTGTGAATCAACGGCTCTCCGCCAGAGAAGTCAGCCACCGTCGCGGCGTATAACTGTCCCTCTGAAACATGCATAAACGTTTCCGTCAGTCAGTCGCACCTTCCACATTTGCAAGCTAAACGAGCGCCATCAGGTCGATGGTTATACAGCGGCTCTCAGGGTTAATTCATCCTCCTACTAACGCATTTCTCGGAAATTGCCCGTTGAATTTACGTCGGTGGTACTATCCGTAAGATTCACATGTGTGCACGCACTGGCATGACACTCTATGGCATGACCGAACTTTCGCTTCCCGCTATCAAAATCCTCGAAGGACCAAAGCGCGACAGGAGGCCTTGGAGTCCCTAAACGATGCCATATCTTGAATCTACGCAGGTAATTATACGAGCTTAATTCCGCCAGTCACTCCCAAGTCATTCATGACTTTTCTATGTTAATTTCAACACAAATGCTTACGTTAGCTACACGTGAATTATTAAAAAAAAAATAAGTTAACAATTTACAAATTTCCAATAAATTGTCTAATTTTAATTAATACAACATCGATTTGTTCTGCTCTTCAATATATGTACTCTTTCTTTCGTAATTCTTCAATAGAAAATAGCAATGTAAGACCTGGTAGTTTCAGAGCTTAAAGAGTTGAGCCTTAGAATTGCATTGTAAGACTTGCATTGACAAAGACGAACAGTATTTTGAAATGGAAAATTAAATGAAGAATTATTTTCTTTCTTTTCATAATAAGTTTTTGATGAAAACATTTATGTTTATATATAATATTCTTACTCTATTATTACATGTAAAATATATTCATGATGGTCATCTCTAAATTGTTCTATTAATTTCGCACATAAAATAAATATTAATTTTTTATTAGATAAATGGCAAAGATACGGAAATAGAATAAATAAGTAAATTAAAAAATTGAAGACAATTAATGAAAGACGCTCAACAAAAACAATGCACTTAATGAAAATGGATATAACGTAATAAAAGGTATATAACGTAATAATTATAAGGAATGATTAAAATACGTTACATGCGACATATATTCAATAGAAATAACTATCTTGCACGAGCGTAACATGTAAGATTAAAGTAATGTATAAAAGGTTGGCGTGTGTAAGTCACATTAAAAATTATATATTCCATATATATAATACTTTCCACAAACGTGTAGATTACTTCAATAATTGCTATAATATAATAAAATAAAGAGGTAAAAATAGCATATGTTAACGGTATTTACGAAGATTAAATATAATGTATTGTAACATATTTTATTTTGTGAGTTCAGTTTGTAATTAGTCAATTTTTATGCTATTTAGAAATAAAAAGAAAGGAAAAAATCAGGAAAGAAAGTTACGTGATTAATAACATAACGACTGTGACGAAAAAATTTGATACATTTAAATGTAATATCTACTCTTTCTTTCATTTGATCACATAAATGAAGAAAGAACCTGTCATTATCTACATTTATTTATTTTATTTGTATATAATTGGTTTATATTACACTGAGTACTTTCTTGGTATTTGCTTCTCCATTGAAATTTGACTATTATAACATTCACAACTCAAAGAGAAAATAATAGATGTGGTATCGTGCGAACAAAGTAGGTTCCGTAAGGGAATTTAAACACAAAAGGTTGGTATAGAGGGAAGAAGGTAGATGATATTAATGTTAAAACGAGAGGAGAATATACATACATTTTAGGACATATAATCCTTAAAGAGTATAAAAGAAACTCTAGTTCTATTAATATTACATTAGTACAAAAGACGGTTTCATCTTAAAATATTTGTCAAATAAAGGTGAAAGAGAAATTGCGTAATTTTAATATAATTTTTTAGCATTTGAAAAACTTTATTCTAATTTTAGTAATGTTTTTCATCTATAATACAAAATAGTTTCGATTTCTTTTGAAAAATTAGGTAAACACAATTAAATTTTTGTTATTTTAGTATTTTAAGACAAAATAATGATTTATAAATTAAATAGTTTGTAAAAATAGAAGGGGAATTAGGAAATTATTAATAATCTGATAAATATATTATTCGTATAATTTGTTCATTATAATTGAAAGCTGAGACGATAATTTTCAGAAGCATTATATATGTATATCATAATTCATGTTAGATCAGCAATATTTTCCTGTTAAAATAATTGAATCATAATTGCTCAAATTTAACAGAAAGTGCAAATATAAAGTAGAATGGGTTTAAAATATCGTTAAAATTATATTTTATCAAAGATATATATATATATATATATGTTTTCATTAGCGTTGTAGACATAGAATTAGCCAGAAATGCAATACATACAATAAAAATAATAAATATATTGAACTATAAATTGTAAAAAATAAAATTAATATGTAATTAAATACTATTTATATAAATCATCCTATTTAATAAATTAGAATAATTTACTAACAGTAAGTAAATTCATAAATATTGCATTCAAATCATTGCATTACAATACAAATTATTTACCGCTGTACTATAGTTAATGTTAAAATAAGTATGACATCTTGTATGAAAAAATAACTGTGTAAAAAATAATTGTAAAAATACAAATAAAAATGGTAGATAGTAAAATTTAAAATAATAATTAATAAGAATTATTTAGTATTACTTTTCATATTACATTTCTAAATTGCCTTATGCAAAAAAAAACACGTTTCAAGAATGAGGATGCATCATATATGTAAACATAAGTAAAAAATTAATTTTTACACATACTTGTATCCTCATATTAGCATAAACGAGAAGATCAAGAACTCTAGAACTGACATTCGCATGCAATTTTGAAGTGGTGTTGTAAAACCAATTCCGTGTTGAGGAGCTTATTTTCTACGGATATGGAACGGCTTGGAATAACTTTGCATAGTTTTCGAACACATTTCTTTCCCTCTAAAGTATGGATTTAACTCTCTCTTATTCTCGCTGTCATTCTCAAAATCATAAATTTCTTCTTGCTGTTCTATGGAAGGAACTTTGAGACACGATGTTTACGGTCTCGCCAAACTTAGGCAGCTCAGCCTTGAGAGTATATCTTGTAAAACAACAAGAACAGTAAAAGCAATAGGCTTAATGCAAAAAATGTTTCTTATTGAATAATAACAGTAAAATTTTAACAGAAATCGAACAAAACGTTCTACAATCTGATGACATTATATCAAAGCGATATTTAAATGTTTACGCAACAATAAATCTGCTCGATTTCTGCCGTCAATCTCTCTGTCATAATATTGTATGTATTCGGTAGATCTACTACTCGATTTCTACCACCGATATGCTTTCATGTTGTGTCTGCAGGCTTGCCAGCAACGTAATGCGGATGCAATTCATGTCAATCTGCTGTAATATACTGATGCCAAACTACTAGCACACTGTGTGTTATCGTATTACCTAAGTATACCATAGATAATAAGTAAATAAATATAAGCATATAGAAATTAATCTGCTAATTCAAACTATATGCATTTGCTAATATCCAATCAATAAAATTATTTAGTAGTATCTCTACTAATATCTTATATTTTAGTAATGCCTAATAACGAAGGCATTCGGTTGTACGTATTAATGCGCATTAGTGCGTATTAAAGCAGTTGTGCACTGATGTAATACAAGAGTAAAAATAGAAACATTTTGAATTCTAAAATACATGTTACATCAAACAATATATAAGTTATATAAAGTATATTGAGAATTTCGCGGTTTAACTCGTACCTTCATTTATATTAAACATACATATATCTTTGTGACAATTACGTATGACAGCATTAATGTGTATCAGTGCACTGAGTGCATTCTAATCGAATTCGCTATAAATTACGCAATATTTCATCTTTGTGATGATAAAATAAAAGCGCAGCACATATGTTTATCACATATGTATGACACAAAGATCTAGTTTTTAGTAACTGAATTAGATTACAAAAAATAATATTTTAGCAAATGTTAGAGGAGAGCCCCTTATTATGAGATAGGCGCCTAATATGAGATAGCGGCGTTTCTGCTAAACTAATAAACGCTATCATTCCACCATGAACTTATTGTTCTTGGATTGAAAAGTATTTAGTAGAAAATTCATTATTAGATCATGCCTGTCATTGTAAAACAAGATTTTAGAATTTGGATGTCTTCAAGTTTCATTGAGATGAGCGTTTATTATTTAATAAATAAATATTTGGCAATAAATTCTTCATCTAGTGAGTAAGATCGTACTAATAGAAAAATGCGGGATATGTTGAATTGTTTAATTACAGAAGTAAAATTTGACGATCGTAAAACCATGAGGCGTGGAAATTGTAATATGAGATACTCAGGGTATTCCTCATATGAAATAACTCATGCTCCTATGTTATAGTGAAAATCGTTGCTAATAAATGTTATTGTACAATAATAAAAAAGACAACCGGAATAAACGTCGAGTGCCTATATGTGCGATGTTTGATTTTAACTACTTGAAAACGAGTTCTGAATATAACTTAGCGCATACTCATTTTTCATAGCCATGCTGGCTATGTTTATTTGTATTTTAGAAACATTAAATAAAGTTTTTTAATTGCAATACTAATATACTTTGCGTTTTACTACCGATTTCTTGGGGCACCTGATATTAGGAGCACAATTTTTTGACTTTGCAATTTGCTCACTTTTTATATTTCTTTAATTAAAAAAAGAAAAAAGGAATTTGAATTAAATTTTATGTAACGTTAGCTTAAAGCTTATTAAATTCCCTTCAAAATGACCTATTATTTTTTTTTAAATTCTACCTGTAGACTTCTAGCATTTACCCAAAATAAACTCGGTATCTCTATAATAGGGGCGTTACCTCTATAACTTTATTCTATAGAAGTAATTAAGTTTCTATGTTGAAACTTTTATTTTCAAATGCACACATATGCGCGCGTATGGAAATAAAGTCTTCAATTTCGTTAGAGAATTTTTATTCAAAGAAAAGCTCGTCATCTTGAAAATAATCTTGTACGCGAACAATTTTTCTCAGCGACGCAATCGGTCGCAAAACCCCGGAAAAATCCATGGATTTTGATCGCTATATGTGTTTGCGGAGTACATAATGCACCAAGTATACACAACGGGCATCCACAGTGCAACTGCATTTCCTTCCTCGTGTTCTCGTAAAGGAGATCCTCGAAGGATTCGCCGCCGCGGCTCCTCGCCGGGGCTCCCATATTTCACGTTCAAAAAGCACGATGGGATTTGAGGCCGGCCAACGTATGCGCGCGATAAGTGTATATAGCGGCCGGATAGTCATATATAACGGGGGCGAGGCAGACGTTAGACTTAGGGGGATGAACGTGCCCGTTGCAGGCTACAAATCTACGGTGAGTCTGTGGCAACGAAGCCGAAGCTCGCGAATATCGTGTGCCACGCGCGTAATACCTGCGGGAAAGAGGCTTGGCTACGTACGCGCGAGCAACCCCGCGCTCAGCATCCCTCCGCTCCGCTCCGCTCACATCTCAGCGACACGTAACGCGCTGAGATCTGGGGCTGCCTGCGTACGCGCTATACTTAGGGATGATTTAATGCACCGTTGCGTCGCCGACGTATTACGCTGGCTGCTGTCTCGTCTCTGCGAAAACTTAACGAAAGTTTCGGCAGGTAGCTACGGGTCGCCGTTGAAAGCGGAATTCAGAATAAAGCCGCTAACAAAGCGTAATACATTGTAACACGGGGAATAAAGAGGATTTCGTACACTAAGCGGTTCTGAGTAACGATATCTTTTGTGAATTTTCATTGAAGAATTGCCGTTTTTCGAATAAAAAACTTACGCCATATAAGGTATCCAGCAAAAAACCATTCAGCATTCGTATGATAGTAGATAGTGTACATCATATCGAGTGAAAAAGCCTTAGCAAACATTGGTCGGAAGCTCAACCGTTTCTGAGATATAAACAGTTTTCTATGGTATCATAACTGACTATTGGCTTCTACGTGTCTTGCGACGTGAAGATTTACCTCAGTGTTTATAAACCGCGTTTCTGAATGTTCTGATTCAATTTACATATACACTTTATAGTGAAAAATATAGCGGAATAAGAAAAGTGAATTAAATATATTAAGTAGATAATATTATCTCTGTAATTATACGTACAATATATATGATATAAAATTGTATGAATGAACGTACACTGATTGTGGCTACCAGGAAACGTTCACTCTGATCCGACTCTACAAAAATAAATGTTGAGAGTTTCGCTCGTGTAGGAATAAAGCTCCTGAAAGGATTTTGTAAGATGACGAAATTCCTGAACGCGCAAGGAAGAACGGTATCTTGCTCGAAGTGGAAGCAATATAAGCACGTACAGTGTCAGTACAAAGAGGCTATTGGTAAAGCTAAGAGACGAAATTTTCAGAGAAGACCTTCGAAACGGCAAGACTCTGTCAGATCACCTCAAAATCAACGAATACGATGATAGAACGCATTCTGTATTTCCCCCGCGAGAGAATATATACATATATATCTTCTAAGAAGAAAGCCATGAATCATTTTACGAATCATATTTTACATATCCTAAAACAAGTAAACCAAATTTGTGAAAATTATTGAAAAATGCAGAAAAAAGTGTTCGCATGTTTAAATTAAAGTAGTGCACATAAATGATCTGCAAAAGACATTAAAAAAATATCTGCGATATTGATTATTTTTCTAGTACAACAATATATCAATCAATTGTGGAATAAATTTATCAAACTAGCGAGAATGTATGAGAAATTAAAAAGCTTCATAATATTGTAAAAATTAATGTATATATTTAAACTAATATAAAGAAGCACCCCTGTTTTAAAATGTTTTTCTGTTCACAAAATTCCAAACAATGAATTTTCAACTTGTTCCAACTTTAATCTATTGAAAACGTTCCGCAATTCATCTACATGTTGTAGATAATGAAAAGAAAACAAGCTATACACTTCTGTTTTCGCAAACTATTTCACTTCTTAAATTCAACGACGTAGCCGTTTACATTTTTAAAAATTTCAATATAAAAATCTGGAAGCCTATGTACACATTTATCAAAATAAACTAATACAAGATATACGAATATTTATAATTTACACAATTTATAATTAACAAAAATTTACATTATTGTTTTACTTATGTATGTACCTTGTTATAATATAAATAAGATCTAAAATAATAGATATTAAATAAATTATATGTGTGCGTACACATTTACGCTTTAATTATTTATATCGCTCCATTATATTTTACTTCCGTTATATTGTCCTTCCCTCTATTTATACCTCATTAATACACAATATGTAATTAAATATGGAAAGCGATCCATATTTAGGAATAAAAAAATATAAGTTTAAATGTTACAAAATAATTGTATAATTAAAATAATTAAATATAGCTAATAAAGCAGGAATCGGCTGATAATTAATGTAGTAATTGTAACTTTTATTCTTTGTATCTTATATTGTAATCATATTTTTAAGAACAAAGTCACTATATAACAAAGTTGCTGGGAGTATATAGAAAAATATAAAAATATGAGAAAAATTGAAGAAAAAATTTATAAACTTTTGATAAACTTTTAATAAACTTATATACAATATAGAAAATGTCAGAAATGTGACAATCGATTTTTTATTTTATAATTATTCCAAATTGCAAGATCATATTAATGATATAAAAATATCGTCAAATATTTGATTACGTTAATGCTTTTTAACAGATTTGAGATAAAAAAAAAGATTTATTTATCAACGGAAGATACTTCTTGTGGTCAAAAATAAAAAATGACATAAATATATTATTTTTCTTATTTTTAGATTTTATTAATAATATTATCTTTTATTAAATTTTTTTATTAATATACTATTTTTAAATACTATATAATTTATCTTAAAGAACGATTTTTATTTAGAATTTTTAAATAAATACATAAAAGGAGATACGAAAAATTGAGGATACTGATCCGCACATATTTTCAATTTCTTTTTGTAATCTCAATTATTTTATTAAAAATTAAATGTATCAAAGATAATATTTTTTACAATTTAAATGTGCCCAATAGACATGCCATTTACACATAGAAATTTCAAACATGTTTGTAAAACGACTTCATTGAAGCAAGGTATCGTTTGCTTTGCCAGAGTATTGATTTACCGTTGCACTTTGGCGAACATACGACGCGCGCACGTGCCTCGTAATCAGCAAATTATAACGTTCAACATATGAAACTGCACGTCATACAAATGAAAAGTTTCTCGTGCAAATAGATAGAATACATTTTTATCAAATTACATATCAAACTTATATTTTCTCAAAGCACTACATTAATATTATAATATTAATGTTGTTATTTACAATCCGCGTTATTGTTATTTGTAAGTTGAATGTATTTTTTGTATCATCGTATAAGCATAATTGTATATTATACATAACTAAATTAAATACCTGTGCTTTATTCTCAACAGAAAAATTAATTGACATATAATAAAGAACGTGTATGTTATATTTATATGTTTATACAGTATAAATGATATATAACAAAAATAATAAAATAATAAAATACTATATGTGATGTACGTAACATAGCGTAAAACATTTCTCGCTACTGTTTGTTATCTAACATTGTTATCAAGGATACTTGAAAATTGAAATTAATAGGTGCAATAGTAATTGTAGTAGGAGATTCGCATTTAATCTGACAGATATAAAACATCTCTGAATAATTCCAGAATCATTAATTCATTTTTTTAATGATTCTTTAACACGTGTGAAGTCCATTCATCTTTAACCCCTAACTGGGGCAGTGAGAACATACTGCGTAACTAGAGCACACGGTTTTCATGAACCGATCTCCCTTCTCATGCTAAAGATAGCAAATATATTAAAAGTAAGTTCACTGCAGGATAAAGAATTTCTAAAGAAACTCTTTAAGAGAAACAAATATTTCAAACAAGCAAACTAAACTCCATTGAATAAAAAACACAGTTATAGTGCTTTAGCTTCAAGATTCTCTTTGAAAAAGAGGGGTTGTGCGGATTCATATCACTGGTTAAAGAGTAATTATTTGAAAAATAAAATAACTTTTTCTTCAGAGAATTTTCAAAGAACTCAATTAAAAAAAAAATTACTCTCTTCAGTGCAAAATAAGACTGAATTATAATAATGATAGAGAAAAAACACGTAAAGAAATAATAAACTCTGTGTAAACTAGATATGGGAACTAAATATGAAAAAAACATGTATGAAATCGTGCTCTTTTTTATCACGCAGAGATGATAAAAAAGGGGAATAATTTTTAAGAATCATCTGTCATAATTGTTCACGCAAATTTATCAAATTTGCTGCACGGGACGCAATCATGCGTGTATCTCAATCGCTTCTGTGCGGAATACACAAGGACTCGTGATATTCGCGTCGAGCTTCTCGTTCTCATAAGCTACTTCACTCGTTGTAGAGCGGTCGAATCTCTCAAGTGGCACTTACTGTCGTCAAAGCCACGTGTCGCCCGTCAAATCTGGTATGTAGTGCACAGCATATGTTTCAAAATGTAATAAAAATGCCCTCGATAAATATTTTCCACAGGCGGAAACGATTTTCGGAGCTGCACATAGAGTGGCACGGACTTCACGTGAAAATATTTCGATAACACTGCTATCACAATGATCGCGCCGACGTTTTCGTCTGCGAGAAAATCTATATTCTTTGGGATATTACTTAAATTCATCCAAGAATAACATTAATATTTTGAAAAAAAAAAATATAAATTTCTGTATATCAAAGAGTTAAAACTTCATTTTCCGGAGTTCGTTCAATGTTTAAAGAAAATAAAATTCATTAAAATTAAGATTTGAAAAAATATTGATTTTATGTGATTTCCCATCAATTCGATTAATCTCGTATAATTTCATCTCGTATACAATGGTTAAGTACATTATTCAAATTGCTGTAGAAGAAGAAACTTACCGGCAAAAACCGCTGTACTATTGTGCCGCGGATCGTAAGGACAGAGTCCTAAACCATCCATGTCGCTCTGTTTCACGTACGCTCCATCCTGAAATACAAACCAAAAGTTTTGAATTTTAACATTTTTGCATATCATATACCTAAAAATGTACAATTTTCAACAACTTTTTAAACCAATTTTTTTCATACAAAAAGTATAGTTCAAGCGTAATTTGAGGTCGTCAAGATAAATGAATCACTGTAGGCACGAAGAGTATCACAATTGCAAAAAAAAAAAAATAGAATTTAATGTCAGTCACGCTATTTCCCGGAAACACAACATGAGACGCGAGGAATAGCTCGAAACTTCCTATCAGGAAATTGATTTTTCTTACGCAACATAGCTTCCTATGGAAATATTCATTCGCATTTATTCGTCTGTAGATGTGCGTTATGTGCCCCTAATGTGTATATAAGTAGGCAGTGATATAGTATCAATATGTTAATAATGTAATAATTAATTGCAATCATAATTACTCTGCGCGCGTGTTTTTTTAACTTATACATTAACAGATAATCGAAATATTACAATGTAATTTATCTCGCTGTATCGGCCAGACTTTTGACCGTTCGGTGAAATGACAGTCGATATGATAATAAAATAATTATATCCAATCAATTATGAGCGTGACCTACATGTTTTATCGAACAATGGCCATGCAATGATTACGATTGATTGGCAATTTTAATACTTTTTTCCCTCCCACTGGTATTTCTTAATTGTTACGTGTGAGCTACGTAATGAAAAATTTAATTTCGATCAAATATAAACTCGCAACAGTCAATTTATAAACGTACTCGTTAATTTCAATACTTGTTTAAAGAAACGAACAAACTAATCAGATTTGTTATACAATAACACAGCCACCCCTTAATTACTCACAGGACCAGGATTGACACTCTCTTCATTTATTGTTGCCGCAGGTGTAATATGTTGTTTAATATTATTTTCATACATGTTCGATATTGATTTTAGTATATGACGAACTCTTCGTTCACAAAGTGAAAATATCGATATCGTGATTTACCGCGAATATAATAACATTTCTCTCTTTGATTGATGTATCAATTTATGTTTACCATATTCGTCGTACGCAATATATTTTGGATATCATCTTTCTGCTATGACAAATGTCGAAGCATTACGACGATACGTCGTCCTTATTCAATCCTGTAAAATCCAAGTTACGTAACGATTCGGGAACTACGATTGTTTCCGATCTGGAGATAGAATAATAGTGATGGAGTAATAGAATTATTAACGTCGCCGTATCGATACAAAAAAGCCCGAAATCTCGTATTCGTCGTTCGTACTTGTCTCACCGTACTGGCACCGTGATTGAGTTTGCTCGCGACCTACAGGTTTTACGAACGGTTCGTATCTAGAGCGAAATTTGTGGTACGATAAACTGACTCAATAGAAGATTGGAAAGCGAGTAGGACATGCCAGGGATCTGCGCGTTGGCTTCTTTTATTTTGTCTGCTGTCTAATTTTTTTCTTTTATACAGTATGGAACAGAAATAAAACATCGTATGTGTTTAATCGTCGGAAAAGTTTAAAATCAACTTCTCAGAAATAATTCTCAAAAATAACTTTTTATTAGCATTTTGATAATTTTAAATTAATGATTGAAAGTTTATTAATTTTAAGTTTATCTGATAAAAAACATTTATCTGATAAAAAAAAATCACGATATACTTTATGACTACTATTTACGTACATGTAAATTGTTATTATATAATAAAACAATTTCGAAATAGATTTAACACACTGAAAGACAAATCAAGAAAATTTATAAGCATATAATTTATTTAATCTCGTTTTTAAATAGTAATCAATTTCTTGTCTAATAATTTTTTGCAGATATAATAAATTCTGCTAAATTAATAAAAAATCAATAATAAATTCCAACAAATAATTTTATATCTTAAGTAGTGATATTGCATTACTATCTAAATAAAACATTGTTCGTGATCGATTAAAATCTATCGTCGAAGATAAATCAAGAAAGAGAAGAGCTAGCTTTATATAAATTTGCATAAAAATTATTTGGAAGATTATGTATGTTACTCATCTTTGACGTAATTTTCTATTCTCTCCATGAAGTTAGAACAGAAATATTACTAATATATCGTATTTGCTAAACTACATCAGAATCGTTTTTCGTAAAAAGATATACAATATTAGATTGAAAATTTTGCAATTGTCCGATAAAGGGCAGGTTCTGCACATGTTTCGCGGTATGAATGCCTGTCATTGAACTGTAATGACATCGTTTCGAGTCGTTGTTCATTGTACTGTATTCGCCGTATTCGCAAACGTGTATAGACATAGAAAAAAAAAATATATCGGTAAATCCGCTTGGCGCAGCGTAAGACAATTAAAAAAGTTGCAAGCGAGACCACTGCGGCCGGCCACAGTAATATACCGAATACGCGAACAGTGTCGCAACTCGTGCATGTATGCAACAATGCATGTAAAGAAATTGAAACGTGGCAGGGCTATTCGACACAAACGGCTATTCGATGCACTGCAGCCCGCAGTTGGGTATTCCGAGACGCTGGTTGAGTCTCACGTACTTTCTAGGATCCTTTATATTTCTTTCGTTCGTTTCTTCTCGAATCTTTTCTTCTTTCTAATCTCCTTCTTTTTCTTTCTATTCTCCTTGCATGCCACGTATCCTCGTTTCATCTATTCTCATCTACTGGCAAGCCGTATCGTAACAAGGCCAAGAGAGAGATAAACAGAGGCGCGCAATAACGATTATTTTCTATCCATATACTTTTTTTAGTTTATTTAATATCATTTAAAATTAATTTCTGCAATAGATTGGTTTCTCTATAACTCCATCAATATATACAATAAACAATTAAATTTAGACGATATTGGTAGTTATTTTTATACCATTAAAACTTGACAATTTATTTAGCGAATGTTATCTTTTCTATCAGACAAATAATTATTTGCAAATAAATAAAAAAGAAACAAACTAAGTCCCTATATTATAGTCTTGCGTATATGTGTA
>NW_017304196.1:773938-780398 GCF_001594115.1 Trachymyrmex septentrionalis | reverse complement strand
CACACAAATTTGTCAAAATCTTTTACACTCCTAATATAATATCTCATAATACGTATAACAATGTATTTGTTTTCGGTGTTTTAATACCAAAGTTTACCGCGAAATAATTCAAGGCATTGCTGTAAATTTTGCGAGAAAACAATTGCGAGGCGCCACAGGAGACAATAACGAAGACGCAGGCGTGTTCACACTTAAAATATATGATAACAGCCTGATTTGTAGCATGTAAGAAAGTTTCATTATAAGTTATTTCATACCATCCTTCTTCGAATATGCGACAATCATGATACTAATATAAATACATAGTTAGAATATAAAAACGGACATTCAATTAAAATTCCCATTTTAGTTGAAAAAAATTGCAAACTAATAGATTCATTTATCATCAATTTAAATTCAATTTTAGAATATTATTATAGAATGCAGAATTAGATACTAGTAAATTGTTTTATTATTATTAACTTACAATTGATTATAATAATATATCGGTATTATCTGATATCTATATTAAATTACAGTGCAGCTGTTAGTACGGACAAATACTATCAAAGATAGGAATACTGAATGTGACAGGATTATTCTGCACATATGAACATGCACATAACGCGCTCTAATCTCGTTCGATGGAGCTATAACCACCCATAAGTAGATGTAATTACAGCGTTCAATGAAATTTAATTATAACTTAATCTCTTAAAAATTGATGTTATATGAATCATCGTTTTGTTTGTAACACTTTTAATTAGTTGCAATAATAAAATGAATATAAATTAATTCCTAAAGACTCCTTAATGATACAAAATGGTTGGATATAACAGGGCAATCGGAATCAAACACGGTAATTCTTGCGCACAAACCAATACGGTTAACAAAAACAACTTTAATAATAATTAATCCGCTCACTTTTGAACCATCCTCAGAGATATTTAATACATTTTAGATTGTTATTGGAGTTCGTTTTTATATTATAGTTTCCGTTAATAGATGGAGATAGCTCACTAAAATAAATCAGTTTGTAAAAAAATTTATTGTAATTACAACATCATGTCTCTGAAGATGGCTCAAAAGTAAGCCGAAACATATAAGCGGATTAATTATTATTAAAGTTTGTTAATCGTATTGATTTGCACAAGAATTATCGTGCTTAACTCCTATTGCCCTGTTATATCTAATCATTTTGAATAAAATGAATAATCTATTATTTTTCTCTTTCTATATGATATCTTCAAAGCTATATATATATATATATATATTTAGTATAATATAAAAAAAATTTACATTAATTAATTATTCGATATCTATATATTCGATTCTTCTTTCAATTTTTGTAAAAAGTACTTTTTAATTACATCCCGTTTCACGAGTTGAACAATATTAGCCAGCTGCGTGAAATCAAACAAATTAAATGTACTTCTTATCATAATATACAAGAAAGATATACACTTTCGCAGTGCGTATATAATCTAGATAATATATAATCATACTCATTAATTACTTGCTGGTTTACACGGTGAGATTTTCCGTTGTAAATTTCGTGAGATATTGCTGTAATTGCGAAACACCGCGGGGAACGACCGCGAGTTTCATCTTCGCACATTCGGCCTGTCGCGATATAATTTGCACAAAGTTCGAAAACTTTCGAGTGTAAACTGCACGGTCCTCGCCTCCCACCGACATTGTTTCGCAACGATCACGACACAATGCCATGCGCTCCTGCGTGACAATGTACCGTTCACCGTCCCATCGCCCGGATTATCGCAATCGTAGTGGAAGTTATGTGTTGCACGTTTAATACATCGATACAGGTGTAAATAGGCGAACCAGTAAGCAAACAGAGAGATAACTGGGTTTATGCATGTGTTATCTTTATTTTGGTTTATTCTTTACATATTTATTCGTTCAGTTATGTAATCGCTGATATATATCTTAATATGTATATATAAATGAAAAAAAAGTTTATTTTATTTTATTTCATTTGCGAGAAAATTATGTTTAAAAATCAGAAAATCAATGCTCTTTATCTCCTTTAAAATTGAATAATAGTTTCTAATTTGTTTGTTGTAAGTTTGTAATTTGCAATTTATTTATAGACATGTGCATACTGTAATTCAATAACAACAAATTTATCTGTTTTAGATCAGAAAATTTTGCTTTATAAAAAAAAAAAAATAAAAAGTTACTCATAGAAATTTAGCCTTATTAAAGAGAATTAAATATATAATTATAAAAATTTTGTTTTTACACATATTTTTACATCAATCTTTTTTTTTTCTTTTTTATATAAAGGTGTATATTTACATTATATATAGATACATAATTATATAATTATGTGAGTGGAAATTATTGAAGAATAAACGGTATTTTATAAATAAAAACAGAAAATGTCTTAACATAAAAAATATTTTGTAAATATAGAGATACTTATATAAATACTTCTGTATTTGTAAAATATTTTTTATACTAAAATGTTTTCTGTTTCTATAGAATTTGTTCTTCAATGATTTATTTTCATTGCAGTCTCGATTTTTAAAATTTACTCTTGTACGTGCATAAATTGTTCAATCGCGATATTAAAATACATTCCGTAGATGTTTATAAAGGTCGTTCTTAATTGAACAATTTATAAGTCAATGAGATCAGCAAAGGATGAGTCGATGTGTCGTTGAGACAGACAGCAAACAACTGCATCCCGTATCTGTTAGATACGAAACTTGCTTTTGTACAAGTAGTGAATTCCGACGTGAAACGAGAATTGCGGAGTACTGCCTGAGATAATTTTGCGCTTCACCTCCGTACGTGTATACACTTGCGGCATAATTTGTATCAAGTGAGAAAATTCGAATATATCGTATATCGCGATTCGCGTCTGCTTCCGACATCGTTCTCGCGACGATCAGAGTAACGACATTTCGAAAATAACATTTGTTCCCAATTAATAACGACAGCTTACGATTAATAATGGTCGGCTTCCGAAAATGCATACGTACAATCCATCATAATGATAAACGAGAGAAAAAAATTATTTTATATTAGTTTTAATAAATATATACACGCATAGATAATAAGAGATTTTTTTATTAAATTCTTGATCGCTACATGCTGTAAGTATATGTTGTCAGGAGATATATATTCTCAATATCTTAATTATTATATAGATATAGAAAATTATAACATATATAAATAATATATTTTTTATCATTTATTTCAGTATTCCTGCATTAATATGAAAAGCATAACTTTTATATACATATACAATAATGTTATTTAAATCTTGTGAAAATTTCTTGATCAATTCTTGAAGAGAGATCTTTTAATTTCATTTAAGTTTTTATATTTAACCTTAATAAAGTTTGTCATTTATCTGGACACTAACATTACAATAAAATTTTAAATATATTTTTTACGTTGAGTTATAATTCGGTTAATAATTATGATATTTTTAAAGAAAGAAGAAGATAGTCTCTATAATTCTCTATAATTCGTAGTGACAAGAGAAAAGCTGGTTTTACAGTACAATCTCCAACAGCGATTCAGCATTGTTTTGAGGATGATCAAAGTGACAATGTTACCATATATAAAGCGTTACTGTCAGATTGCAACTTGTTAATAATGGTGAATCAAGTACCGTCGTATTGAGACGTCGCAGTCACGCGACGCCAAATTATACGCCGAGAAAGAACGATGACAATACAGCGTGATTTAAACGGTACAGTGGAAACGTATTCACATTGTTTGGCTCCTGCTGTGATCTAGTAAGCATTATTAATCTGCTTGTATCCACAATAATGTTTCACGCTGCATTGTGGTAACAAAAATTAACTATGCTACGCTTCATGCGAATATTTTACTTACAGCTTATTAAAAAAATTTTAATTCTTTATTGTTTTCTTCATATTCTATTATTATTATTAACTTCAAAAATACTTTTTTCTACATAATGATAAATACATAATGATAAATTGAACTAAACGAGCTAAAAAATATTATAAGGTAAGGTACAATTTTAAATATGATACAATTTCGAATGAAATGAAATTCAAGGTTTTCGAGGTTCTAATTTTAACTTTCATTGTGTGGGAAGTTTTGAAAAATACCTACCAAATAAGAAAAAATCAAACTTAAACTTCAAAAACTGGATTTATATCTTATTTCGTTCAGAATTGTACCATATTCAAAATTGTATCACTTTATCCTAATACAATACAATAAATAAATGTTAAGAATTCTTGCCGATATTTATTTAAAAATATTGCGGCAATTGATCGTGATCATAAAAAATAATATGTATCAGATACTTAGATTCTAAATATATCAGAATAGCAACATTGTACATTTTGTAAAAATACTGCTAGCAAATAAGAGTTCCACAATGTGATAGATTAATATAAAATATCTGTCATATTTGCTAAATAAAGTTGAAATAAAATTGCACAGTTTCGGAGCAATTTCTATTAAACAAAGAGTAGTTAGTATTGGCTTTAGTAACGCTTTTCTATTTAAAAAAAAAGTTTTTCAATTTCTCTTTTAAAAAAGTTATATTGATAACTTTATATAAAAAACTTTACAAAACCGCAAATTTTTTGCTATTCCATTTGTCAATAATATGAAAGAAGACGCTATATCTATATTCGTTAAAAAATATTTCATAAAAAGATTTTTTTAAACGTGTGCTAATTGAAATTTAATTAAAAAAAAGCTTATGCTGCATTTGTTGTTTTACTGTCTCTTGGCTAATTCAAAAGCTTCAACAAACAAAGCGCATCTGTAAGATAGTCGCGGAGTGAGAATGTGAATTTTCCCAGCGCTTCGTAGTAAGCCGAATTTCACAAATACCCTTCATATAACGATAATGCCTTCGCGAAATTAATATTTTATACGCTTTTATAATATTTACATGTGGAACTTGGTTACAAAATTCCTGCAATGTTAGTTATCTGCAATTCTCTTGGCTAATTTCAAATAGATTTTCCTTTGATAATAAATTTGAAAATCTCGATAAAGCCTTTATATTATAAGTAATCAAATATTTACGTTTCAAAGATATAATAAAGTATAAAATTTTACCTATTTAACAAAATTTTGGAAGTTATTCGTACACTTCAAATAAACAATTTTTAATCTACATACGTTTCATAGCACGTATTAATATACGAGTTCAATTGTTTATCCGCGTCTGAAAGAACTCTCTCTCTCTCTCTCTCTCTCTCTCTCTCTCTCTCTCTCTCTCTCTAAAACGCTTTAAAGAAGAGAACTCAGATTGAAAGAGACTTGAGGAACACAAGAAAAATAAATTCGTGAAAAAAGAAAGGGAATCAACAGAAATGTGCAAGAAAATGGAAGAGAACCCTGGATTTCCCTGTCGTGAGACGGGAAAAAGAAGAGAGAAAGAAAGCAAAAGACTAAGATATCTACACCGGGAAGCAGAAAAGGAAGTGTTATTGGAAGAGTTGAAACATCAGTAAAAGTATCCAAGAGAAATAAATAATTCAATAGATTAAGAAAGAACTATTTACACCTAGACATAATATAAAGAATGCCCTCTCACTATAAAGTGTGCTTACGTAAATTATAAATTCTTTTTGTAAATTCTCGGTAAAGACTCGATATTTTTTGAGTAGAAAAAAAAACACCGAGGAAGATTATTTTTCAAAAATAGGCGCTGATTTGTTGCACATAATCTCCAGTATTAGAATATCAAATATGTCATACATCGATACCAATAATACAGATATATACACGGGCTCTAAAAAAATGAGAATTATTATTGCAGCATCAAAGAAAAAAATTGCTTCCAGATACCGCAGGTCTTAGGTGCCTTGATTCTTTAGAGAAGTAAGAAAAGGGAAAAAGCTTGAACGATAACGAGCGGAGCACAACCATCAGCCGATCGCGGCTCTTTTCGCGTCCAGTACACGAGAGAACCACCACTGAAATGGCTGACTAAAAGCTAAAAGCCGGACAGACGAAAGCGAGAAAAGAGAACGGGAGGAATCGCGAATGTATTTCTCGTGGGAGGTAAGAGACAGATAGGTGGATGGGCCACGATAGAATGAGTCGAACATTGCGGGAATCCGAAGAGAGGAAGTGGAGAAGCGAGAGAGAGAGAGAGAGAGAGAGAGAGAGAGAGAGAGAGAGAGAGATCGAGGGCAAAAGGGAGTAGACAGGAGAGGGAATAGACGATGGTGAGGAAGTTTTTCCGACATGAGATTTACGCCAAAGGTCCGCGAGCACCACAAATACGTAACGTATATATGCCATGACCGTTCTACACACCGGGACTGTTTTCGTTTGAACGAGAACCAGATTTTCTTCTCTCCGTCCACCATCCGCGCCTCTCTCGCGTCTAGCAATTTCTTCTCATAGGAGAGACGAAATGCAGGCGTGGCCGGAGCATAAATCGCTAAATCTCGTCCGACTATTTTCTACTACCATCGTGTTGTTGTTGGTGCTTCTTCTTAGT
>NW_017304196.1:771784-773838 GCF_001594115.1 Trachymyrmex septentrionalis | reverse complement strand
TCGCTAAATCTCGTCCGACTATTTTCTACTACCATCGTGTTGTTGTTGTTGCTGGTGCTTCTTCTTAGCTCATGGAACAAGCGCAGACTTTACGTCGACCCTTGGTATCATCTTTCGATGTGATATTCAAAATTTGAATCTAAAAATAGAAGCTCGAGTGGCAAGATATAAGGGATCATCTTTCACGCGAATATCATCTAGCTAGGATATAGAACCAAGAGACTCAAGATTTTCAAAATTGAGGCTTAGTCAAGTATTTGGAGCATAAATCCATTCGTGTGAAAGTAATCTTACATTTTAAATAAATAACGATTAAATAAAAGAATATAATATGCGTTAATAATGATTTTGCTTCAGTTATTAATTATTTACAAATTTAGAATTCATTTTTTGTTAATGAAAATGTAACGACACAATATTGCATATTTTTCTTATAACAAGAATGTACTATATATATTGTATATATATTCACATCATATCATTTATATTATTAAACGTATTTTTATTAATAGGAATTTATTGAAAAGATACAGTTACACATTACATTTATTAGTATTTTCAAATAATTTATTTTATCAAAATTCTCTTTAACTTCCAATCATTTATTTAAGTAAGAAAAATTATAAAATTATTAAAATATAATCGTAATTATACATACTTTTAGGTTAGAGTTCAATATTTTTGGTCGATAAAACGCCATAATATTCTCGAACAACTTGCATACGAAGGATATTATGCAGAATAAGTTATCCTACCAAGTAGTAGTTTTGAATACATAAAGTTTAAAATGTAGCGTTCCATGTTATCTAGTAAGCTATATACGCAACTAACTTTTCAAAATATTATGGATTATCTCATTTTTGCATAACAGATATAGATAAAAATTGTAATATATAGGTAATATTCAGTTACGTAAATAAACAGATATCTCAGTATCTACAGTATTATAACAGCATATTAAAAATATTTGCACACTTTAAAAAATTAACTATTATTTTTTAATAACATTTTATTCATAGTGTATTTAAAAAATCTAGCATTCTCTCTTTCCCTCTCTTGCAACTTATTTTATATTAATATTAATATTTTATTTTCGTTGGAAATAAGTAAGATATAAAATTTTCAAAAAAATTAGAAAAATATGAAATAACTTCAAATTAAAATAACTATAAATTTTTTCAAAAGTTCCAATTTTGTAGTTATAATATTTTTTTATTAAAGTTATATTTTATGTGATAAAATCTTTATGCGATTAAAGAAGCATGTTTATAATGATTACTTTAAGCTATGACGAAAACGTTATTGTTCGAGAATATATTTTCTAAAACAAGCTTGGCTTAATGAGATTGGAACAAAAGTGGCTTTACACCCAGTTTTAAACAGCATTGCACAAAAAGTTATATTTTAAATAAAATTTAATTTCTCATCCAGGTGAATCTAATTTTTAAAAATGAGAAACGCTTATTGTTTTTATATATTTTTAATAAGTAGGGTATATACTCAGTTTCTGTGTTTTGCTTGAAGAAGAAAAACAGCAATGAATCTGAGAATTATCTTAATGATCGAACTTCTCTAAGATTTCTCAAATGAACTCGAGAGAAAGTACATCACACATGTAAACTTAGGCATCTCTCCTTCTTAGATCAACATTAATGATACAGTTACTGTAACTCGGAACTTGTAACAGGTACTATCGATCGTTCCGCGAATTTTCATACGCAGTATCTTAACGCAATTTTCTTCACTCCCCTTGAAAAGTTACAGATACGTTTACTTCTGTTTTTATTTCTGTTGATACAGAGTAACTCAATCAAGAGATATTTTGAGATGTCATTTCCAACGATGACTGCATTACCATAATTAAAGAAGGATTTTGATCACCCAATAAATCTCATACACACAAGTTGTTCGTATAATAATTTCCATTATTTTTCTTAATTTATTTACAGCGCTTCCCTATTAAAAATTATGGAATAAGTCATAAAAAATAACAAGGACAAAAAGGAGATAAAAAGAATAACATATATACATATGTATATATATATATATATATA
>NW_017304196.1:761450-771708 GCF_001594115.1 Trachymyrmex septentrionalis | reverse complement strand
ATATATATATATATATATATATATAAAATAAAATTATATATTAATACTATAATACATTCAATTTCTTTGATTGAAAGTATAAAAAAGACATGTTTCTTTGTCATAATAGCTCTTATAACAGGTACAATCATTCAATTTTCAGTCGCGCAAAAATCCTATCAGAATTAATAAAAAAGTTACTGCACCGCGAAGCGAGAAATCGAATATCGACGATCGACCAGCCGTGATCGGATATTATTCCGAATCGTGAGATATCGGCACGTGAGAACGATCGGCGAGTAATCTCGGCGCGAATTATACGCATCTGCAGCGGTCGTCGTGCACCGTGAGGTGCAGCGAATGCGACAAGACACAAATGCCAATATATCTGCGGCGGACAGTACATCACAATAGTGGTCAGAGAGCGTGCGGGCCGCTTCCGTTCTCCTTCCGCTATCGTTATTTCACGATCAACATGGATTGACGAATACGCGTGACGTATCGATGAATTTTAATCGCGTATACATCGCACAATTACGTTAACGTGAGACCGTGAAATTGTTGTTATATTGAAATAAGATGATTATACATATTACGAATGTCTTAACATATAATAAACGAAGTTAATAAAAATAAATAAACAAATTCAAAGGACTCTTTCAAAACATAATAACAAACTCAATCAACGGGCGAAGTAAGAGTCAACCACATTTTTAATTTTGCATAAAATTATATATTATATTAACAGCAATGAAACATCTCGCAAAAAATTAGACTATAAACTAATAAGTTACAAGTTACAAGATACAAGTTACAAGTTTCGTTATACTAATGTCTGAAGAGGGCTCAAACCGGTAGCCGAAACTTGTAACTTGTATCTTGTAACTTGTAACTTATTAGTTTATAGTCTAATTTTTTGCGAGATGTTTCGTTGCTGTTAATATAATATATAATTTTATGCAAAATTAAAAATGTGGTTGACTCTTACTTCGCCCGTTGATTGAGTTTGTTATGAAGTTAATAAAGTTGCAAAATTTGAAAATAAAACACAGAATAGTTGTGATATAATAATGTAGAGCATTCATTTACAAAAAAAAATTTATTTTTGAAAATATTTAACACTTAAACATGTTTTACTTTTAAATAAATTAATTCAAGGTTTTCATCATTTATTTAAAGTAATTATTAAGTCTATCACTGTAAGTGTAATTATAAAAAACTTTTTAAATCTTTTTGCCAAAACAAGATAATTATAGTTCTTATATTTATCTTATCTTTATATTTCTTTTCACCGTTATACATTGTTCACTACTACACACATATAGTTATATTTTTCTATTAAAAAAATTTTTTATTTTAGTATGATTTATATCCTTAAAATGTTTGTTTATTTCGTTACTTTGTAAGCTAACTAACAATCCCTTTGAGACTTGTTAGTTTACAACACCCAAATTGTTGTGAACCGCTTCGACAGATGATGCAAGTAAAATATTTGAGAGAAATTTGTTTAGATATTGTTATTTTACGTTCTGTATTTGACCAACAATTTTGACGAATTGCCCACTTCACGTAGCAAATTGAAAACCAACACATCGAATAACTCTTTTTTTTTTTTTAAGTTTGAAGTATCACTTATCACCTATATATATATATATATATATATATAGAGAGAGAGAGAGAGAGAGAGAGCAATAAAATCTAGAATCATGTAATATCAGCTATATGGTTCGATGGTTCAAAGCAGATTATGGCAATTGATTTTGGCTAAGCTAACAATATCATATACACTTTTTTTTATTGTTGAATACTCAGCCGAAAATGCATGAAATAAATGGAATATAAGTACTCAAAATTTTCATTTTTATTTATTTGGAAATATTTTTTTATATATATATATACGATAGTCATAAAAGGAAGAATTTTTCCACATATAAGGAAGTAAAGTGGTATGGTTTGATAAGTAATAAATCTATCCCTTCCGCAATAAAAACTAAATCTCTCAACTGAAAGATTCTATAAATGTCCTTTTAACCATAGTTTCTATGACCAACTCCAAGACAATTTTTCTCTGGTGGAAATGTGGAGGAGAGTCATTATTTATTGCACTTCCATTTTCTCTTACATATCTTGAAATTAAAATTCTATTCAAGTGAAATCCATTTAAAATTGAAGAAAAATCTCTATTTGTCATCCATTTCCTTCAGAAGCATTCCTAATTAAAAATTTTCTTCGAATAAGTTAGTGTCAAATGAATTACTAAATAAATTATATACTTCGTTGCAGTTATTGTTATTATACAGTATGCGTAAAGATATAATATATCCGTATTCTCATTCTTCACGTGGTCGTCTCACTACTCAAACACGTGTAAAAATGGGGTGGAGTTTTTGCTGTTTTTAGTGATATCCGATAGCACTTAGTAATTGGCTTCTTGCCGAGGTGATCATATAAAAAAAGGGGAAAAGAAAAAAGAAACCGTGACGATCTTGAGTGTGTATGTGCGTGCGCGATCACGTATAGTGCTAGTGGTAACCAATAAGATTGAAGAAATCGAAAGATCAATCGGGTACATTACCAAGGGGTACTTTCGTGATAAAGTATTTAGCATGGGTTTGTAGGTTGCGGACGATAGAGCATTTAGCCATTGGGTTGCAGCTTAGGTGCAACGCGGCGATGTGCACGAGCATGTTTACCGGTAGGTGTCGGTGAGGAACGGAGGGAGGAACGGAAGAGCCGAACACCCTTCCGCGATTCCCCGCACTCGGACCACGGGGGTGCCTTAGGTTGAGTTAGGTACGTACCGTGATAGCTAGTTCACCCTGGCTACGCTCCAAAACATCGTGCTGCACGCCCCGTATCTCTGGCGTCTCTTACGAGCAGCTTGGCGCGCGGAGAGACGCGTTATTGCCTCGCGCGGCACTTACCCTCAGCTCTATCTGTGTAACTCCTACTCTATCCGGCGTTACATCCGCCCTGTCCTTCCTGCAGAAATTTACCTACGCGAGGAATCGATCGTCATCGCCCGTATCAGCCGTGACGATAAGCGAAATACCTACAGAAGGTTGTGGCTGATTAACGAAAGAGGAGAAGAGGGTACAGCTTCAAACATCAAGAAGTAGATCTGAATACGCGTGATCTGAATGACGCGAGATACGATAGTAAGTTTTCGGCATGTACTTCGTTTGAAGCTGTCTTGTACTCTTATTAGCAAAGAAGAAAATTAACTATTACAGTGTGCAGGATAATAATTCACATATAGTATATATTCTCCTCTTATAATTAAAGTGAAAATATATGTATAACGCTAATGGCATTGTTTGTCAAATGTGATTATAGCTATTTAATAATTTAGACTCATGATCCCCGTTTAATAGAAATTCCGCAGAAATTACTCTCCAGACACGCGCCGTATACTGACGTTTATCTCCGGTCATGCAGTCCTTATTACAGTACGTTTTGAAGCTATATCGCATCTCCAGCATTTATTTAGGTAAATGAAAATATAAATAACAACAAACAAGCAATATTAATTAATACAATTTTTCTTTCTCATTGCCAATGGATTGTCATTCAATTTTATGCATATTTCTGACATCATTTTATCCATATTTTGGAGTATATATTTATTTATAAACCACAATAAATTTTTTTTAAATACTGCAAAACAGATAGCAACGAAAACTTGAAAAATGTAAACTTTTTCGACACAGTGTATACGTCAGAGTGTATTAAATTTATACTTTTCAATTGTAAATGAGGAATTAAATTGAGACTGGACTTATCGATAATTTTTTACACATAAATAAGTCAAAGCAAAAAGTGAAATAAAAATAAACAAAACATCGTTAAATGATAAAGCATTGCTGTGCAGCTGACCTGAAATAAACTTTAATAAATCTTTAATTTGAGAGATGACTGTAAATAACATTAAATTAGAAAGTTGTAATAAACCGTGATCTCTTCTTTTTAAAAAGTTTTGCAAAAGAAAAATTTATTACAGAAGTTCGTCAAGAAACCTATATCTAAGGGCAAGTTTTAAACAAGCTGTGTAATCTAAATATTTGTTCAAAATAACGAAGTTGTGATTTCGATCAAATCGAAAAAAATGTAAAAAAATTAAATTGTAAAAATGTAATAAATTATATTTATATGAGAAGGTGTTTCCACAAATTTATTATAACTTTTATATACGCAGAATATGCAATATTTTTGCAATTGTAAATTATATTAAATTAATTTCCGAAAAAGATCTATCACAGAAAATATAATAGGAAATATTTATCATCTATCGGTGATAATATTTTATTCCGTTAAATTTCAATCAGTCTAAACACAGAATTAGTTGCAAATAATCCAATGACTCTAGTAGTCGACACAATCAGTAAACATACTCAAATTGGTAAATAAAATTTATTCAACAATTCATAGAAGAGTAATTGCCGTGGCATGCAGTTATGTAATAACACGCGATATCGCTTCACTTTAACACGCCATTACATAAGTCCTTTACACCTTCAATGTTACAAATTTAAATTTTTATGTACATAAATCTTGATATTCGCGAAATTAATTATCAAGTGTATCTATAATCGCTTATATATTGCATCATAATATTATTCTTCGATATGTCTTAATATATTTATTGCACATTTATTACAAAATAAATCTAAATTGTGAATAAATAGAGAAAAGGTAAACGTTGCGATTTTTTTCATTATTTTAGCTGTAGATGAATATTGATAATACTGTATGTTTAATGATACATGATTTGTTTATTTTAGACTGTGTGTGTGTGTGTGTGTGTATATTTCGGGAATTCTCGTATTGGAATCATATCATATGATAGATTAAAAATCGTTCGCGAAGTATCAGTTATATTGTTAAAGGACTCGTCGAACTATATATACTTCTACAAACCAGTCCGGTTCGTACGATGCGAAATTTTGTTTCCATCGTCGGTCAATTGATCACGTATGTGCGACCAAATCAAACGCATTGTAACTAGGACGCCACGTGCATCGGTCGAGACCGCACGAATAAATTGTAATTATACAGGCCGCATTGCTACGCGTCGAATTCGCCGCAATGAAAAACAGTCGTATTTGTTCCCAACTTAATAAATATTGATCGCGCGTACTTCCATACTGCTGCAGTTTCACGCCATTCATTCTTTCTTTTTTTTATTTTTAGAAAATACAATCGCAGCGGTTGTATATTAACGAGGAAAATGTTACGGGAATGAGTATTTTCTCATTATTGAATTCTCAAAGCAATACGTCGCGTCGGCCAGATCGTTGTATTCATCGATAGTCATAATTAAACACATCCGACAATCTTACAAAATAAGCGTGACTTATTCACACAAATAAATCGGAATTATCCGATTGTAGGTCATCGTCAGATAATCTGGCAGCAGGTCACGTGACAACAAAATAGTTTACCGTAGAACTAACAAGTATATTTAAATTTTGTAAAAATTTGTACAAAGATAAATGTACATTTCATTATACAATATGTACAGGAATAAAATATTTTATAATATAAATGTGACATAAAAAATATATTTTTACACACAATTTTCTATAAATGTAATTTGTGTGAAACAAATAATCGTTTTGAAAAGAATTCGTATTCAATGTACCGCTCAAAATCGAACAATAGATTTTTGGAATCTATTACATTCCTGCTGATAATTGCCCATGCTCGACTGGACGTATTGTATCTGCATGTACTGCATATACAATACTATATACTGCAGTTGTATGCATTTGCATTTTATTAACTTGACTCGCAACTCAGTGCGTTTCATGTAATTCAACATATGAAGTTCAATATCTGATAACAAAAAGTTTTTGTATATTAAGTTTCCTCTTTCGATATACGCTAAATGGAATGCCATTGTACACAAATTCTCTAATTCTATTTAACTAATTTTATTTTCGGCTACAAAATCAATTTGATGTTATCTTTCGATAGATTTATGAAAGTCATTTACACATGAATCACGAATAGATGCAAATTCATATATATACTACTCTCGACGGGTCAATATTTGTGAAAGCCTATCTGCCACAATCCGATCGATGGTATACATAAATAACAATATATACTGAACGGATTCGCGCATCGATCCTGGATTCGTATCGCGATCGCGATTACGCGCAATTAACGCGTGACAATGAGAAATGTACGTTATACGCGTTTCCAAATTAGTAGATATCGATCGTTCCTTCAACGAACACCTCGATGAATAACGCACATGTGACTACGCAAGCGACTAGTTCATAAATATTTAATATTTGGATTGATACTACGACCAATTCGGTGGATCGATAGTATACATAATTAAGCGAGTATGCAGCTACTCGACAAAATTGTATCGATGAAATCGCGCGAATAAATCACGGTTTATCCGCTTACGGCACCTCCTGGTATTATTATCACATTTTGCAAAAATTGAATATTTTTATATTAATTAGTTAGCCGCATTTATTTACGTATTTGAAGCGGACAAACACACAACTTAGCACATGTAATAATTGATGATTGGATCCACTGGATGTGAAATAATCGAGAATAATTCGTGTAGAGTATAATATCAACAAGTTCTGAGAATGATTAAAGGTCTACTTTACAACTTTCATTTTGATATAAAAATTAATTGTTTTAATATTACACAATAAAACAATGTCATTAAAAAACAATTAAATTATTCATTTTATATAATTTACGATGATTTTTGGTAATTTCAATTACGTTTTTAATATAATAAATTTTAAAATTTATATAATAAATTTAAAATAATACAATATAATCTTAATAAAAAAAATAATTGTAGAATTAAAATTTGTTTAGAATATAATTTCTTTGTAAATATCGCAAAATTTATAAAGATTTAAATCCTGTTTTTTTTTTAAATCTTTCAGAATCAGATATTAAGATCTAAACCGTCATTTATAGAATTTAGTGAACAGAAAGCGTTTTAAAAATTTGATGCTCTGCTACATTTTAACTACTTTTTAATGTTGAACAGTTAATATTTTAGACTGACGGTTTCGTAACAATGCTCTGCGGAGCCCCGAGGCGCCGTAGAATTCCCTTGTGGGCTTAAATAGTATAAAACAGAAAAAACATTATTTTTGAAACACGTAACGACAGTCACTATTTAAAGTAAATTAAATGCAAAACTAAATAAGAGAACCATAATATACCGTTGAAGTAAACCATACAAAAAAAATGTTTGTGAAAAAAGGCTCCGTAAACAAAGTAATTGAAAAATTAATAGATAGATTCTATGAGCTTTTTTTAATTAGAAAATAATATTTTAAAGCCAGAATGATTTCTTTATAACACATTTTATTTCGATTCATGCGCTTGATAATTCACTCGATTAATTTCCTTTCCGTTTTCAAGGTAATATTAATATTTAGTAAATCCAATTATAAATTTAAATATTCAAACACTATATTAACAATGCGCGTAGATTCTCATAGCGCGATTAGTAACGAGCTATCTGTCACCATGTTTAGAAAATCGACCGGATTTGACCAACAACAGAGATTATGTTGCATTGAGATGCACACGCACGAACTAATAACATCATGTCCTTTATGCACAACTATAAATTATTGAATAAATGAGATTTGTCATAAACAAGACTAATAGGTTTTAGACTAAAAGGTTTTACTGTTGTGATAGCTTTTGAATTGAGGACAACACGACACGCAACGATCAATTATTACAAAATAATATAAAATAAATGTTGAAATATGCGAAAAAATGGCAATAAAATAATAAAATATAAAATATAATAATAAAATAATAAAATATATAATAATAAACAATTGAATAATTCAGAGACGTGACGATACGTAAAAGAGAATAATTATATAAAATGAAAAAAGGATCATTATTATTATCATCGCCATCATTTTCCATTATCTATAAGCATTAAAAATTTAAAAGCATTGAAATCTAATCAATATCTACATAAATTCTGATGTAATTCGTTTTTAACGTAAGAAATGTTGATATACATATTACTAGATATATTTCGGGCATCATGATCAAATCAGACTACGAGTACTCGAGATATTTCTCAAGACCGAAGGGATCTCCTTCGGGGCGGAAGCAGCCTTTGCAAGACGGTGAATTCAGCCGAAATTCCATTGGGAACTGGCGGCCGATCTTCCTGTGTATGCGACGAAACCTATTCTCGCAAGGAAGGAAGACAAAAGAAGGGAGAGGTACAATGAGCCGATTAATTATTCCAATTAACCACCACTGTCCTCGACGAATCTTTATTTAACCGTTAGTTCATTCACAAGGCGCTTCCTTACACGTGTACACGTATACACGAGGCACAATGCCGTAATGTAAAGCGGTACATGTTCCTGGGAACCCGCGTGCCATACGTACAATGATAGATGTTCCTAGATAGGTAGGTAAAACCCGCGGGAGGCGAAAATAACTGTCCGCAGGCGAATGAACCGGTCGGAAGACGCTTGCTGGATTATTCATTAAATGCAAATTTTAACTTGTCTTACTCAAGATAATGTCACAAAATTATAGAAGCTCACTCAGAAATCTGTGGTAGAGAGACAAATAATAATAAAGTTTAAATTAATAATAAACACTTCGTATAAAGTTCAGGGAACGTAATTAGTAGAATTTAAAAGAATGTTTTCTGTTGTTGCAAATAACGTTGTACATTGACCATCATTTCGTTATGTGTTAATAAAAAAAAATTGTGATTACTTCGACGCGGATATGTGCAATTGTATCTTTAATTAATGAAAAATGTCGCTCGCACGTGATGAAATTCATGTCTAGCTAATAAAATACAATAAAGTTAATAAAAGCTTTTTATAATTTATTATACTTCATTACTAAGATTTCCTATGGTAATAAAGTATAATACTAAATTACAAAAAGGCTTCATTAAATATTGTAGTTTTATTAGTCAGAAATACATTTTATTTGAGTTATATTTTATATTAAATTTTTTGTGCAATATATATATATGTGTGTGTGTGTGTGTGTGTGTGTGTGTGTGTGTGTTTGCCGCATATTAAACTTTATTTTTATTGCATATGAATTTTAATCCAATCAACATGACAGGTAATATAAATTGTAAAAATTATTTATAACATTTTTTTTTTTAATATTTCGCCGCAACTAAAGACATATTTTGCAACAAAATTATGCAATCGTTTTCAATTTCAAAATGTTTAAATGTTTCCAAACTTGCAAAACCAAAAATTGAATTTTTAAAGTTACTAAGAATATATTTACTTGAAGAAAATTTAATTCAATTTAATATTATTTAACTTCAAAGCAATTGTATCTATAAATATAAAAGAGTATCTGACATAACTTACTAAAATCTTCTGAGATTTTCAATTCACGTAATCTAACGCAATCTAACTGAAAGTTTACTCTTGTGCATCTCTAATACAATTTTAGATGAGCTTGCTTGCCGTGACTTTGATTCAACTACTTCACGTGTCTCGATGCCGAAAATTAATAAACGGTGGTTTGCGTGAATACACTCCTTTGTTCATCCATGGAACTTTGTATAATCTAGTCATATATCCGGTGAAAAAGCTTCATGGAGTGTCTACGTGCGCCTGACGAGACGTTCGTGCGGTTCAATGGAGCTTGCAGACACGCACATATCTTCAGTATAAACGACGTATGCAATGTATATGGAACATGTACAAGACGTATGTAGGACGTACACAACTTACGCGCACAAGCGTAATTTGCACAAATGGATGCCTTTTGTGCGCATGACTGTAAATATGCGAAATTACTCAGGCAATTGTCCGGCGGATTGCACCTTTCGCAACAATTTCGATGGTAGCTGTATAATACTAAAGACCAGATTGTTTCGCGAATTCGTAACATTATTTCGCACTGTGCTCTAAATTTAGGTAATCGTCGTCTAATAGAAATTAATGGTTGCGAACATAAATTAATTCTTCATGCGTTTCCTTTAAATTCACACACACACACACGCGCGCGCGCGCGCGCGCGCACGCACGGCACATGTGTATACATATATGTATATACATACATATATATTTATTTTTATTTCTTAATATAAACATTAAAAAAATGTTCAATTAAATATTTTAAAAATATGAAATTTGCAACATGAAAATATTAACTTATCAAATTATTTTTAAAGTCTAAACAAATTTAACACTATATAAAATGCAAAGTATATGTGTTACTCTGTTTACGACTATTTTTAAACTTTATATTCTATATATAA
>NW_017304196.1:760253-761350 GCF_001594115.1 Trachymyrmex septentrionalis | reverse complement strand
TATTAAAAATTATTATTGAATTAATAATAAATGACAAAGTCACTAATATTAATGTTAATAATATATAAAATAATATTTGCGTTTATATATTTTTTATAAAAAATAAATATACCATATTTTACGCACGTCCCTACATAAAGCGTACAAAGAGATATATTATGAAATAAAAATTCAGTATATTATAATTAGAAATAAGATATTTAGATCTCGAGTTGGGGCGTCATATCATTATTATTATTAACTTGGAGGTGTTAACGAGATTACATAAACCATATTTTTTGTTTCATTTGTAAAATATGTTTGCATCTAAGGTTAATATCTTTTAAGATATTAAAATTTATATGTGTATATGTGAATACGTTATAAGATGTGAGCTTGCGTATTAAAACAATTACCTAGTTATTTCCTTTATATAATATCGATCATCTTTCTAAGCAAAAATATGCGATGCAGTTTTTAATTGTAACATTTATCGTCCGCATACTTCGGAGTTGTAATATGATTTGTTCAGCTGCCACAACACGGGGCGTGTTTTGTTGCCATTCTATGCATGCAACGTTGTTTGCTGTCATATACGTTGCACGAACTACCTTGACTCTTTCATTGTCCGTTTTCTGTGACAAATCCTTAATTCATGTTATTTTCAACGCGCGTTTTGTACGTAATATTAATGTAAATTATTCGTGGACATTCATCTGCATTTAATACATGTTTCTCTTTTTCCTAATTTTAAATCTACAGCCAATGGATAGAAATAGCAATAAATAATATTATCAATATCCATGCCCCCCCCCAAAGTAGAATGTTTTTATATCGATTTTTAAAACGTGCCATCATAAATACTTATGATTTATCAGCATATGCAATTTTTTTTCAAATTGATACAATCAATTTCAAAATTATTTCAAAATTAAATATTATAAGATAAATAAATATCCTAAAATAATAATAGTAAAACTATTGCAATAAAGAGAAATAAAATTAAAAATAATCTTTTCAATTTTTAGCAGAATAAGTCCATTGATAAAACAAGGTAATCATGTAATATAATAATATATCTATTAACAAAGATAATAATTTGTATTTTCGTAATTTCT
>NW_017304196.1:752053-759998 GCF_001594115.1 Trachymyrmex septentrionalis | reverse complement strand
TATATAAAACATTTAATGAATAAATATATAAAATATCTATGATATATTAACGGAGGATTGTATATTACATAATCTTTGGTTAAGATGAAATCAATTTTTACTTATTGTTAGTAAAAATTTTTTAAAATTGCAAACGATTGAAAATAGAGGGCTTTTTGAGAAGTAAACTTCAAAGATGCAAATAACATCTTATTTCCTTCATTAATTTCAAATAAAATTATGTACATTGGCTTCTTATTTAAGGATAATGTTACAAAAATATTTGATAATAAAAATTATTAGTTTGCATAAAGTAATAATCTCGATATTTTTATTAAAAGAGATCAATCCTAAATTGATCAAGGAATCCATAAATAAAAGGCGCCTCTTTCAGTGTTAGATATTTGATATAGGTCACAACTTTATATTTTCAAAAGACGTTATCATTGCAACATTAGAATATTATACAGCAGCAGTACACAACATGTATTCTACTGGTTAGCGAGTGGTGTGGAATGCGGAATGAAAATGTTGAATGCTGTGAGCGATTGAGTATCTTACTCGCGTATATGTGGTTCTCATTTTCACAAAACGAAAAACGGGAGGAAGGACGGATATATCAGAGCGGCTTACTGTCACTCGTCACGCGGCATGTACTTCATTCAAATAACTGACATACGTCAAGCTGTTGGTCGCTTTTACAGAAACGTCGGCGGACTCTGCCGAATAAACAGCGAAATTATAAAAAAAAAAAGACCATGTCGAGTCCAATACTATGATGTTGAGCGATTATCGATGGCGCAATATTCCATGATATCTGTCATGTATTATGCATTACTCATAATTATAGACATGAATTATACCTAAACAATTCCATCTTTTAGTTGTAGATCCCTTGAAGTATAAAATAAATTTCAAATTGTCTTAGTAAAAGTTTCATAAATCAATTCTGCTTTCTTCAATTTTGTCTCAATAATAGTTTAATAAATTATATAATTTTTAATATAAATCGAATATTTTTAAATCATATTATGTTTTTTAATTTTTAATTTTTTGATCCATTTAAAACTAATTCTTTCTGATAAAAATCACGATCAATTATAAATTTTTTTGACTTTCAAATAATATATTCTTGTAACTAATTCTTAAAAATTTATTTTTTTATGAATCATTTACAATTTAATGAAAATCTGGAGTACGGCTCAGTTTCTAAAAAAATCTTCATTTTCAATCAATTACAATTTAAAAGCTGTTATTTCTTTTTGCAATGTTTCCTCTTTTTTTACAGAAATATCAATTCCAAATTGATCGAAGAGAGGTTCTACAAGTAAAAGATGGCACACGATAGGTCTGGGACACCTCGTATAAGCAATCAACTATGATTTCTATCGAAGTTCCCACGGACGCGCTGCTCGCCTCGTCATCAAGTAATAACGCGTCACTGAAAGGATTCGGCATGGCTCATTATATTCGCTGACTATCAGTAAATATGACACGACCTGATTTGCGACGAAACGCGAGTCACGGACAAATTCGATACACGACGTTCACGACGTTAAGATGACGATTTGCATCTTGACCTTCGGGCCACACATTACGGAAACTTGACCTCTTGGAAAGAATAAAAAATATTGTGTTACTATTGATATATCATGTCGAGGTAGCAGTTTCACAAGTGCGTGTTTGTTTCAATGTAGCCTTTGTAGAAATTTAATTGTTTTGAGACGTAAAACAGATTCATACAATACTTAATTTTGATGCCAATAAAAGTAATCAAATTTTTCATGTGCTAATTCAACTTCTGTTTACGATAATTACACTTTATAAACAAAATTATTTTCCAAATTCTAATGCGTAATATTCTTAGATCAAAGTATATTTTTTCCACTTTTATCGCTTACACATACGTGTTGTCTTTAATTTTTATACACCGTGACAATTACAATATAAAAGATTTTATCGTTTTAATTTTATAACATATGCAAATACTAGCTTTTTCTTTGAAGAATATTGTAATATTCATGCGATCAACATAGTACTTTGGTACAGATCAAAGGATTTAAATGCAATCGAAATAAATGTAACGCTATAGGCGCTCGCGTTTCATTCCCTTTTACCGAACGAACGAAAGCTGCGCGTCACAAGTCTAAAGATTCACATTGAAGACTGAATAAATCAGCGACACGGGTCTCGTCCCGATTACGCGAGATAACTCGTTTGTTCTTCGTTCGTTTCACTTTTTAGCGGATTAGTAGTTATTAAAAGAGCACGGATCGTGTCGCACGAACCAGCGGACTCCCGGCTTTACTCGTTATACTAATTACTTCGCCGGAGCGAGTTACAGCAGTCGCTTTGAATTATCTCATCGCACGATAAAGGGTAATAGTCGAGGGACGAAAAAGAGAATGTGCTTGGCTAAAGCTGCTTGCGACGGTAATGGGATCGATATTTCTAACGACTACGCGAATGAACATTGATTTATCGTTATCGAATATAGGTAGCAGTTAAAGTTTCGTCGGATAAAATAGATTTAGAAGGAAGATTCATCAAGATAGCTTTGTATACGTATCAACGATAAAATAATATCGTTACAAAAAAGCAGGCTATCAATATATAACTTTCTTTTCAAAAAATAACTATAAATACTATAGGCATTGCTGCACAATTTGCTTCATAAAATATGTTTCTCATTTTTAAATATATTTGAGCTTTAATCTTTTTCATTGAAACAAGAAACAATATATGGTAACAATATGGTAAATATCATAAATCACACATAACGAATGATGATATATTTGCAAAGCATTAGATCGATGAAGTTAGGATGATTTGCGATTTATATCTCGAGTATGCGTCTGTTTACGATTACTGGTGAACGGTCGTAGCCCGAATCACCTGTCATTTGCCATCTCCAATTAATTATGCTCGCTTATACGCAGAATAATTGACGTTGTGTCACATGATTAAGATGAGACTTTTCCGCTGCCAATATATTTGACAATATATTTACAAGAAAATATTATATTACTTGAAAAAGGAGGAAGATAGGAAATGTTCATTATTACTGTTTCGTATATATAATGTATGCGAATAGCTCGATACAAGTATGATTGATTATGGCTGCTGTATATGGAGCCTTGAAATTGACATGCGACAGGTCGGTTACGGATATAACAACGATAGAACATAAGTGTGCGCTGTGATGGAATATAGACAATCTTACGCTGACAAATCGTAAAGAAATACAGAGAGTTTAACTTATATATATATGCTCATTAATATCTTCAGACAAGGAATGGTTAAAAAATGACTACAATATAATAAATTAAGATTCGTTATGAGTAACAAATATTTCGACAATTTGTTGGCCATTTTTAATTTTATTAATAACAAATTATTAATAATGAATATATAAGAAACTCCAGATTAAGTAATCTATGAGAAAATGAACACTATTTCAAAATTTTTACTTAATATTTTAAAATAATACAAAAAGGAAACGGTTAAATTTACTAAAAATTTTAAAAAAATCAACAAGACAAATATTCGCTAGGAAAATTTAGTACGACTAGTGGAATCGTAAATACCTTTTTTTTATCGAAACAACATGCGGAACATAGAGAAATGTCAAAATCAAAATGTTTGGAACATATATACCGACAACAACTGACATATGGGAAGTGATGTTACTACGTCTGAATAAACTGTGACGAAAATACGAGGCGAGATTTGTTAGCCCGATTCCACGAGATAGTAAAATAGACGAACTGAATACTATATAGGAAACAAGTATCATATGTATGTACTTTCCCCAACTTGTATATTCGGAAAAGAGAATGCGATTAACTCAAATTTAATTAAATAGAAGAGGAAATATGGTTTTACGCTCCCACGATGTTTCACGAGCAAAATGAGCGGAGATGTTAAAGCCATGAATAATAAGACGGTAGAACATTAGCAATCTACTATATCATATTGTCTAATACAAGCAAAAAGGGAAAGATATACTTAAATTATTTATTTCAATGATTTTCTCGAGATTCCTACTACAATATCTCACAAACACAAATCGGAATTATATTAATAGAGAATTTTCGATTAAAACGTCCATTTTCCATCTATCTGCATAATATGTAAGTACGAGCGTATGTGTAAAACTATGTAAAATAACGAAAAGCTTTGCCACATACAATTTCCACTTTTTAAAAATATATTTTTTTAAAACAGTTTAAAAATAAACTTGGAAATAACATATAGCTACACTTTATGATATATCATTCATATATATTTCGGACAGCAACCCTTCAGTATTACATGAAAGTTGGAATGAATATGGGATTTAAATTTTCATCTTCAATTTCAAAATTTACGGAATTTCCTAAATATTTTTATACTGTAGACTATATAATTATCTCATATACATTTTTTTTTGAAAATCTATCATTTTTTTTTTATTAAAAAAAGAGGAATCTTAATTGCCAAATGTGCAAAAAATCTTCGTATCATATATGATTATAAACATTATATATGATTGTAAAGATACTTAAACAATTACAGATTATTTTCAGTTTCGAAACTAATACGAGCATTCAAAGTAAGTGCGTTTGAAGTCACATAGTACAAGAAATTCCTTTTTAAAGATTATTTAATATTATTTTAAATTATATCTCTCTGAAATAATTCTAGTAACATTTCAACCATTACATTTTCAACTATTGCACATTACTTATATCATTACAAAAAAAATACTAAAAGAAGAAAAATGAAAAGATCGAAAAATACAGCTCTCTAACTAGCTCATGGAAGGTAGTTATATTTTCGCACTTGAAGCAAAACTTTTGAAATGTTTGGATCGATGCGTTAAAGTATCACATGTACGTTTATATGGGAAGTGTAGGCGTGAATATTTCCTTGGCCGAATGTCAAAATTTGTATAAGATCATGTTAGAAAATATAATAAGAACATGAGAAACTTCAAATTTGCATCAAATGCATTCATATACGTAATAGGACAAAGTTTAAATAGAAGAGCACGTCGTCGTTCCAGAAATAATATTGAAAGCGTGAAATAACGACCAACATATATTTGGATCTCGTTTCATATCGTTTCTATATATTCGTCATTTGAATACTTCGAGATCAATATTCCTTTAGACGTTCTTAATTGAAAATTCATTTCAATTCATTTTCGCATCAATTTTATCTATTGTTGAAATATTCCATTTTTATGATCATTTTATGATCAATATAGCATTTATAATTGGGAATATTATTTTATTTAAATAACTTATTTTGATTACTATCTCATTGTCAAAATTGTGTTATTAATTTGCCATTGTTTTCACAGGTACACTTTATGTAAAAATATCTAACACATTTTTCAAAATGAAAAATTATGATTTTCTATGTTAATTTTCATATTTAAATAAATATTCTTTAAAAAGGATAATATTGTAGTTCGCAAGTGATCTCTTGACTAATTTGAAATTATCTCACTGCAAATGTTAATGTTTTCACAGAGAACTTATTTGTATTTCTCGAAAACGATTTTCGATATTTTTTTCAAGATATCTAATAAAATAAAGAAACACTTTAAACTAAATTTCCTTATATTACAGTTAGCTTTTAATGATAAAATTAGAAAAAACTTTAGTTCCAAAGCGTACTATTTAAGAAGTATGTTCAGATGTAGGCATTTCAGTTCTTTTAAGTATTGGAAAAATTATTATATCAAATGAAATATCGGCCAAAATTCACCACGACTACAACAGGGAATAGTTTGAAAGCTTCACAACGGAAATGCTCGAGCATCGAATTTCAGTTCAGAAAAATGGAAAACCATTAAGTCCAAATGGTTATTCGATAAGATTTATTATTATGGGTATCAATCGAAATTGTACGGCATCAAAATCTCATGATACGATATTTATTTTTTCGGCAACGTCCATTATTGAATTACATTAATTTTCACATTGCACATTGCGTTGTTCATGATGTAATATGCATTTACGCATAAATTGTTTATGGAAAATTCTAAGGAATATTTACGGTTAGGATAAAATTATTAAGCAAATTCGGTCGGAAGGAATCCGATAAATGCCAAGTCAGCATGAATCTGCGATACTCTGTGCTTGTTCGCTTAGAAATTCAGGTTGAACGCGGTCCTCGTACAATTTGATTCCAATCAATATTCTCTGCACAAACTGTCTATTAGGTCTTACAGTATCCAGTATCGTTAGGAAATACAGCTCGGCTAAAACGATATATTTTTAATTTATAATCTATATAATTTTATCAAGATATTGTACAGCGTTAAAATGGATCACATATTCTTTATCGTACTCTCTCTCTCTCTCTCTCTCTCTCTCTCTCTCTCCCTCCCTCCCTCCCTCCCTCCCTCCCTCCTTCCCTATATGTTGTAACAATCCTTAAAACATTAAGTTATATATTATAATAAATTAATGTACTTACTTCGTAAAGCATAGATATTTGTTCCATTTTAATGTTTCGCGAGATATCATCACTTTCGAAGTATATACCGCATTTGAAAAAGTATATTAATTTGGCTTAAGGAAAGCTTTACAATTAGTAGTGTTGTATTTTTTGAAAAGTTACTATTTGTAGAAAGAACCAGGAAACTTTAGAAAATACAAAAAAAAAGCAAAAGTGGTTGGTTGAAATTTAAATTTGTGGGACGTGAAATTGGATACGTGATAACGTGAGTTTTCAACATGAATACACTTCACAAAAAAAAGTTACTTTGTTTCCAACGTATATTTCCACCTGCATTTCAAGCTTTTGACAGATACGTATAAACTACGCGTATTTGTTCCAATATCGATTCTCGCGCAAGATCTTTTTTTATCATGTTGCGTTTGATTTCCTCTGAAACATGATAGGTCTTGTCGTAAATTTATTGATTAAAAGAAAAATATTATACTGCAAGAATTATGTATTCAATAATGCAAAAAAAAAAGTATTTTTATATTATACTTTAAGGCAGATTTCTTAATAAATTAAAATTAAAATATATAAAGAATTTTTTTTATTAAATTCATCGCTTTTATTATAATCATTTTTAAAACTAGATATTTTCTTGGCTTTGAGCTTTTTAAAACTTAGTCAAAATTCATAAAATCAAACAAATTAAACATTTAGAAATAACATTTAAAAAACATTATTTCAGCACAGCTGTTTAATTTTTTAAATATTTTCAATATTTTTATCAAGTATATATTTGAGCATTTTATTAAATTTTCGCCAATTAAAAAATCAACAGCAAGTATCGAAAGCACAAAAACATGATGTTCTAGTTAAGCAGAAATTTTGCGTGCATTTATTTATGAGATTTTTGTTACTGTAATAGTTTGCAATAAGCCAAATAAATTTCCTAGTATTGCAAGTAATTTAGCGTATCATTTATATGTGTACATAAAACACAGCTACGACATAAGAGCAAATATGAAGTTCCGCGGAGCGATTCCATTCGCGAGTATCGAGCGAAAATATCTTGTTGGACACTTTCGTTGGGTGAGCTTATCTACGGGGCATCGCCGTCATAAAAATACATGCGATGTCGCGGTTCTTGATGACGAGGAAGCAGCTTATCGTAGCGTACGTGCGCAACGGCGGGAACGAAGCGGGTATAACATGTGATAGTACAGTACTTGCCCGATTTTTCGCGCGAATGTACATCACCGAGTACTTGCATCAACGACACCGTGGAGAACGCGGGAAAAGGAGGAGATACGGAAGATGAAAAAGGACTACGGTGCAAGGAAATGTAGGATGTAAGTGGCGCATCAACGTGCGGATAATTTAGCAAGCGCATGTTAAATTTCTGAACAAGGTACTGTCCTTGCACAAGTGCATCAAAGCAGCTCAAGTGAAATAGGTCATATACAAAGTTATGTACGAAGACAGAAAAAAGATCATTAGATTTAATAATATTATTAAAAAATAGCTA
>NW_017304196.1:716770-751953 GCF_001594115.1 Trachymyrmex septentrionalis | reverse complement strand
GGAGGTTAAATGTTACTGTTTTAAAACCCCAAAAGGGCGGGAAGATATATAAAATTTAAATTGTTATTTCGGTTGTATCAAATCTAAAGCTCAGAACTTTTTTGTACACCTAATATATTAACAATGACACTTTCATTTGCCAAATCAATTTGAAAAAAAGATCATCAAGATCTATTCGTAAATCAAGATAAAATTAAATAAAAAATAAAAAAGATATATGCAAATTTGAATTAATCTACGAAGCTTTCGGTGAATTTACAGAAACGTAGAGAGCAATGATTAAAAAGATAAAGAATTAATGTAGAAACATGGAATGAACAAAAAGTAAGATTAAATATTAAAATCGTAAACAATAAAATAATTCATTATTGTGTACATTCAATTATTTATTACAAATAATAAATTCGTATGTTTTTATATACATAAAGCTGCAAATAAAACATATTAATTAAACAGTTAAATAATGTCATTTGTTGACTACAATATATTAGCTAGAAGATATTTTGTAATTATGATAAAAGGCGAAAAAAAGAGATTATAAAACAGATTTCTTGTTTAAAATTTAATTCTAATTGTGAGATGAATATAATTATGGAGTAAAATTTGAAGAAAAATCATTATTTATTGCAGCTTTCTAATTGAGTACGTTATAATTAATTCTACATTCAATTTCAAAATTAATAATATGTGCGTGCGCGCGCGCGCGCGCGCGTGTGTGTGTGTGGGTGTGTGTATAGATCATAAAAAATCAAATAAAGGTAAAATTATTTATTCATGTTTCTGAGATGTGCTTCAGATAGAAAAGAAACTTTGTCTTTAATTATTAATTCATAATTAGTAATAAAAAATTATTAATATTTTCTGATAATCTCGGATAGATTTTCGGTTCAAAACTTAAGAGAGAATGAGAAATATCAAATAAGTGTATCTTAGTGTCTCCTATTTAGGAATCAACTTGTATAATCATTCAATTTTTTGCACGCAATTTATGTACGATACAAAAAAAAATTTTACGTGAACGGCAGCACAGAATTAAGCTAGAATAACGAAGCGTTTTTCTAAAAATATCGATTCGTCACACAGTATAAAATATATCCAATGTGTAGGAAGATAAAAATATTCTACCAAGTTAAATACGATAGTCTGTGTTTTCCACTGTTTGAACATTATTAAGTTTAGATATATCTGAAATTCAAATTTGAAGAAAGAAGATATTGATAGAAAAATACATTTATATAAAAAACTTTGAACATAAATGATAAAAATAATTATTTCTCTCGACGTAAGAAAAATATAGTTTTATTTTTTTAAATGAATAACGTGGAATTTAAACCTTATTTGCTTTTAAAAGAAAATCTTACATTAACTTCCCTTTTACATATCAAACATATTAAATAGTAAATAATAAATATATATTATTTTCAAATTTCATGTCTTTTTAAAAAATTCAGAACTATGTACCATGTCTTTATTTTTGCAAGTAACTATATAAATTATTTTGTTCTCGTATATTGATCAAATTTTACATTGCGTGCCATGCGCATATTTCGAAGAGTATCGAAGGGAAAAGAATTTAGATAGAGTAATATGAAAAAAGTATACGTAAAAAAATACAAAAAAAGAAAGATAAAGGGAGACAGAAAGAGACTAAACTGCCGTGTCTCGTCCGGAATGGCGTGGGACGAATGAATTCCGGTGGAACACAAAGACAAGCGGTAGCAAGAGCGTAGCGCGGGAAACGAAAGAAATTCTAAAGGACTGCCACGGAAATAGATGCTTTGGGAATAGAGTATTAAAGGCGTACCGAGAGAGTGCTTTAGTATAGGAGGACGAGAGAAGGAGGTGTGACCATGAAGGTTGAAAACGAGGCGGAAGGAGCGACTCGGGAAAGGAAGAAGATGGACCAAAAGAGACGATTCTTACATTCGGATGCCATATCAGACCGCGTGACTCGAATAGAAGTCACGGGTCAAATTTTCTCAACTGGACGTGAGAATTAGGCGGGAAACGACAATTGAGATCCGTTCTACTCACTACTCTATCACGAGATCTTCAGATTTCGTCACGAGACATCAGTTCGGTTATTTTTAGGATAGATTGACGCTTAAAGAATTTCGTATGACGTTCAAATTGGACACTTATGACGTTACGTGAGACAATCAGTTACATATTTTAACAAATTCAATCAATAGATAATACTTTATATATTTACAAGAAAACTTATCCAACACATTATATATCCAATATTATAACAAAAACTGTATAAAACTGTATTGAAATATTTTTCAAAACGTTATAAAAGTTTTATAATAATATTTATTCATTCACATAGTGGAGTACACTTCATTACACTTTATTCTTGCTGTTATATTTTATTGAATAAAATTTTCCTTATTCAGTTGTTTATGATTTCATAATAAAAAAGAATTATGGAGACATATATTTTTTATATCGTCAAATTTCTTTTTTAAACGTTCTTAAAATTAATGCTGTGGTGAATTTTATCGAGAAATCTCGACGAACTTTGAATTCATTTTTCATTACGTCACGATTTTGCTGTATAGTCTCATTGTCGTTCCATAATAGAATGCCATGAAATGAGGCGGCTAGAATTGGAAATTTATTCGATTACTGTGAGATATTAGCTTTGTTCGAATTCAGGTCGAAATCGTGGAACGTATATCCGTTGTGAGTAAAAATTGAGCTATCCATCGACTCCACAAAGTGCGTCGATTGGATATGCTTCGTGGCATAAAAGATTCATGTTACTGCGGATAGGTACACAAACTTGTTTTATAAAGATTAAAAAAAAACCATTACAATATTGTGCGCGAGAAGTTTGTTGCACCAGCAAATTTTTCATTAACACAACAATCTTTCCCTTAGGGATATACAAAGAACAGATTATCTCGCTGTAATTGCCAATTTATTATGATTACCCTACAAACTTTTGCTATTTTATTCAAATCTTCTTCAAAATTTATTTATTTTTATTCTCGTCATCTTTCACACATTATTCTTCTTTTCCAGTCGATTTTTTCCATCGATTGTAACATGATTTATTTGATATGTATCGATATTTGAATATTAAAATTACAATCCAAGCACGCGTGTTTGATTTAATCGAGTCGACATTTACCTATAACAATCAATTTATTTACAATCCACTTCGTGCTTCATTTCGTTATCTCGCCGAATAAAAAAAAATATATTTGCAATTAATCCACTATTTCTCCAAGTTTTGCTGTTACTCTCACTTATACATTGCGATAAATTGTTTCATCGACATTTATAAAAACGTTTTTCATTTTTGAGATTTAATTAACTTTAATTAATTTTTTTTTGATATTTATATAACTTTAATTGATATTTATTAATTTTAATTGATGTAATTAAATACAACCTAACATCGTTAACTGTAAACACTAAGAAAAAATTGTTTTTTCTATTGTTGTTACAATATTAACCCGATTGTGTTGATTAAAGCGAGTAGTGAGGTAATGGTTACCATAAAAAAATCAATTCTTGGTTAGTACCGCAAAAAAAATGATGTTACGGTCGTATTCTTATGTAGTGCTTAATCTTTCTTTCATAACCAGAGCGCGCTTTGTTCCTGGCTCAATTAGTAGTTCATAATGTTGCTTTTACTCCTCATAGTATTAAATATCTTCCAGAAGTATTACAAAACTGTTAAAGATGTCATGATATTTCCAAATCATATCGTATATTTTAGTATAATTTGGTTTGCGTGTAACTTTAAAACACACCCTCTGTTTCAAATATTCTATTATTAAATTATTATTAAGTTGTTGAATAAATAATTATTTTTTATCTCCGCAATGCCTATAAATACACGGTTTAAATCTTCCGAATATTTACAAAAAAACTTTTTTACAGTTATTTATTAATAAATTTTTAATGTAACAGATTGTTACGTTATATATTTACTCTTATATTCTCTATTTAATGTTACACAAAGAGTTCTCGATTAATTGTACCAATGAGTAATTAGAAAAATGTCAAAAGAATAAAAAATAATTTCGTCAGCGTAACAAATTTTTCGTTATTATTTTATATATATATTAGCATTATATTATTTTGTGTTAGAATTAAATCAACAACTACGTATTTTCACAAATAATATGTTCATACAACACAATCTGTTACTCGTTGAAAAAAGAAGAATGTATATAAAAATATGCGTCAAAGATGTAAAATATCTTTAGAAAATTTTATTCATGAGAAAAATACATTTCAAAATTAATATCAGTTGCATAAATTACGACCAAGTTACTAAAATTATAAATTTGCTTTTATAAGTTTGTCTCTATTAAAATATGAATGATCATACTGTATTTAAAAGATTAAAATAATTTTGATATTTTATGTAATTTACTGAGCAATTCAAATAATTTTCTCATTATTCCTAAATGTCAAAATCTTCGTGCTTATATTACCGTAATTGCTCTATTGGATGATTTATATACGTCATAAGATAAACTAAGATAAAAATTTGAAGTTGATAAAAATTTATCATAAACATACTGTAACTTAATCGGTAAAAATAAAGTAGGTTGAATATCAGTATTTGAACAACCAATCTTCGTAATCGCATAACATAATCTCAAATCTTCCATGTAATCTGTTGCAAGTTTAATAAACTACCAGCGATAAAATCGCATTTTTGAAGTTTTCGTAAAATATTTTTTACTCTAAAATAACGCGTATTTTATTCTATGCGAATAAATAGCAATTATTGATCAATAAATATAAAAGCTATGGTAGTTTATTCAAAAATTATTTTTACTAGATGTGAATCTTCAATAAATTGCAAAAAAATGGCCAAGTGAAAAATGCATCTATATGTCCGCGTAGCGAATAACAAAAAAGTAGAACAGTAAAATCCTCCATCTGTAAAGCGAGTTTTGTTGCGAGTATCACGCTATTTTTTCCACGTATCTTGCATCGTATTGATCGTTGCAATTGTAAACAGCGCGATCTTGCATCGTCACGTTCAATCAAATCGTGCGTTGAAATTTATTTTTGGCGAAATTTTCGGTTTCTTCTTTTTTTTTTTCCTCTCTCAAAAGTTCTCGTGACGTAAATCTTGCGTGTTTACTGAAAACTTCCGGCGAAAAGCAGACCTACTTTGCGTATGATTTATTCGCCATCGTGCACACGGTTGCAGCGGATGAGTTTTTAATGGCGCATAATACGGAAGTAAAAATTGCTGGCTTTCGTGGACGGGAATTAGACCTCGCGTGAGAGAAGTGAGAAGGCGGCGCATCAGTTTTCCATCACGGATCGAGGGGTATTATGTTGGAAAATAAATTCCCTTTCGCTCAGGAAGTAGAATGATAAGGTATCGTGATATCCTAAGGAGACGCTAGTTACTTTCACGAAGACTCGTCGATACGTCTTCCCGAGAACTTTAGAAGTTCCACTGGTTGATTACCCCGGAAGATCTCGGTAACATTCGAATCTCATACTACGTATGTCACTGCCATGTACACGATAGACTCGCTTTCGATACTAATCTTCGTATCCGTTACTCACATTTAACATGGATGTAAACATCTAATTCTAATTATCTGTTTATTTCCCTTGTAAAAAATTCGCACATTATTTTGATCTAAATAATCACAATTATGAAAAACGTAAAATATATAAATAGATCATTAAAGAAGAAATAATGATATTTAAACAAAGCAGCATTTTATAATTATTTTTCATGTTTTAATCATATTTGTACGTTATACGTAGCGATTTTATTTTCTAAAACCCAATATTAATAATAATCTTCACACATTTTTATATCTATGAATACAACGTTTATTCATGAATATTTTCATATAGAATATTTGTATCTTTTTGCATTTACGATCTTGTAACGGAATTTAGCAGTGAAATCTTTATCTCAGCATGTATAAAGTATGTATATATTATGAGTCTTCGAAGTTAATAATTTTTTAATAATTAGTACTTGAAAATTAAAATACTTTTATATATTCGTTTAATAGATATGCCATATAATTTGTCTGCTTTTCATTTATTTTATAATGTCATAATTCGCTCGCATAAAGCGAAAATTCAACCATAAATGAATGCATCCGAACAAAGATATATCCTCGTCGTCTTGATGCCAGTTACCGAGTCTCTCTGCACCTGCAGCAATCCCGTCATCTGTTTGAGATCGGAAGAAAGGAAGAGAAAGAGAGCAGGAGAGAAAGGGAAAGGAGAAAAGAAGGAAAAAGATATACGAGCAGATAAATCACGCCCTCGTGCCACTTTTCCTTTTTTTTTTTTCCTTTTGCAATATCCACCGCCCACCTTAGTCGTCGTTCCACCATGACGATGCGTTTCCACGACGTGCCATTATTAAGACGCAGGGCGCCGCGACGCGACGTCTTGCTGCGTTCGCTCTACATATATAAGCACCGCTTTCAGAGCGCCGCATCAAAAACTTATTCGATCGGTAATTTTAATTATATATCCAGTGAAAAGCACTCACCCGCAAAACTTGCTAATTATTTCCCTTTTTCGATTTCTCGTTTATACACCATGAATTAACTACGATCACTAACTGCCACGGGAAATCTTTGCTTTTCAAGTTGAATGAATCCGAACGAAACAAATCAAACTTTACAAATCAAAATTGTGATTTAAAAAACATTCTTACAATACTTTCACAGAAAGAAGTAATTTTATAAATCGCTTTTAACTCGCGTATTTGTGCGATGAAAATTGTTCAACAAGTTGTTGTTTCAACCAATATTAGAAATGTCTGACGCGTTCTTCAGAAGTTTGAGTATCTTCAATAAAAAAATAGTTAAGGAAAGAACACTGATATAATACGATATCAAGCCGATCATTTATGATTTACAAGAAATAAATCCAAGAAAAAACAAATGGAACAAACATGATACAAACGGAAAATTATCTAAATGATTCTAATAATTATTATTACTCCTACGATAATTTACATTACATTATTACGTAATTAATGAGAATTACGGATATGATAGTAAATGGGCAAAGACGGTTTGCATCGGAATAAAATATAATGAGAAGTCTATATATAACTTCAAATTCATCTAAGACAAAAAATAATTACTATTATTAATTTCAATATTCTAAAAATAAATTTTAGAGAGAGAGAGAGAGAGAGAGAGAGAGAGAGAGAGAGACATACAGCTTAGGACAAATTTTGTTGTCTAAAAGAGAAAATGCTAACGCACAGAAAAACTGTAAAACAATATCTTTGAAGAAAAAAAAAACACTTTTTATTTTAGAATATGGTTAGCGCATTTTCCAGATTTTATTGCAGATTGTTACGGAATATTAACACAAATTGTATATTTTGGTGGAAAGCAATTTCAAGCCATTAATGAATCAAAGACGCGCGAGATAAAATGGGTAACATTAGAATAAAAAGAAATTCTAGAAAGACTTCATAAATTACTGCCAGAGCGAATAATTGAGGTACTTGAGAACAAGAGAGAAAATTATTAAAGAATAGAGTTTCCGCATTTTTCCCTTTATACTTTTGGTAATTTTTCTACTTTATTATTTCTGTCCTTTCAATGTACAAATTCCTTTTATTTAAATGTATACACTTCGACTGTACAAAGTGTAATATATGTATATATGCGCTTTCCTTTTTTGCTTCAAATTTTACATCTCACTTGTGTGACATATTTAAAAAATATATTTAAAAAACTAGAAGCTGATATGTTATGATTAAAGAAGTACTAATTTTTATGATTAAAGAATTACTAATTTTTGAAATGTATTTTTGTTCACTTACACGCAGTAGCTATTCCGTTCTTCTTTTCTCCTTTTGTATATTATATTATAAACTTTGCGAAGTAGTAATCGTTATTATATTTAATTGTATACCTCACAATGTCTACCAAATTTAACTGATTGACAAAATAAAGTATCACGAAACATAACTATTAGTTATTGCCACGTTATGATATTTTGTAACTCAATATAAAGGTTCCGGGTCTGGCACGTATGCACAACGAAAGCGTTATGTAATTTGAAAGCCATGCGCCGGAATTGCATGAAACTTTCAGGAAATGTTAGCAATACCGTTACGGATATAACGATGCCATTGCGGTAACCCTGGGGCGTCTCATTCCCGTATATATTCTACAAACACGAAGGGTTAAATGTGGTTTACCAATTGCGCGGTTAAATTCCTGGATACGTTTTCGAATCTCTCTGAGAAAATTACCTGTCGAAGTCAATCGTTCGTTCTTCTACACATTAACAGATTCGTTCGCAATACCGCTTGATTTTATACGATACGTATACGCTTCATATTTTTCTCGATTCACTTGACAGGCGAAAGAGTGTCGACGTCGAAAAGTATACAGGGATCATTAATTGCATGTCAATATTTCATTTTAAATCTAGAGCATAAAACAAATTTTTTATATTGTACCATATAGATTATTTTATTCTTTAATTTGTGACAAACAATAGAAAATGTTCGAAGCGTCAATAAAAAGTAAATATTCTATATGATACAAAAATTATTCAATTATTTTTTATTAATAGTGTAATAAAAAAAGATTATGAATGTGAAATAGTATAAATCTTTTCTTAAAGCGACATTTTCAAATGACAAGTTCGAAAATTGACATACCTCTTTTATTTAATTATGTTTTAATTGAAATATCTCATTTATGTTTTAAGTTTGCATGCTTTTTGAGTACATTGTACTGTACATTGTATCTATTCATTTTTTTTCAGCACCCATCGAAATGTGAATAAAAACACAATATTTTGCTTAAAAAAAATATAATCTTTATACTTTCAAAAAAATTTATTTAAATTTATACCTTTAACAGCTTCAATAATTTTCTATTTTTCCAATAAAATCTTTTTTACTCGTGCTTTGATAAATCACTACTGCAATGCACTTGATTCTGATTAATGATGTAACAAAATTTATGTAATCAAAAGTTATTCAAAACGGCTATACTATTAACCATTATCGAACTTGAAAATTATTTTCTTTAAAATCAAAACTTGCAATTGTAAAGCAATATGTAAAGCATAGAGAGAATTACATTTTCGTCTTGAAACCTCTCTCAATTTATTCATTGAAGTTTCGACATGCAATTAAGAGTCAACCTGTGTGTTTTGAAACTTATGAGCTTACCTTGATCGTGAATTGTCTGCAGAGCGGTTTGTAGGCGTTTGTGCCGCAAACGAGAAAGCGATCAGGGCCTTGCCTGCCGAACACTCGCACGTAGTTCTGGCACTCGTCGTCGCTGCGGCCCTTCAAGTAACAAAGCTCGCGATGCGCCTCACTGCTGGACCATTGCAATCTCTGAAACAGGTAAGATCGAGCAAACATTACTACCTCAGGTCCCGGCTGACTTTACGTCACGTACACCGCAAAGTACGCAAGTTTGTATAACAAAAGCCGATTAGAGGTCAGCCAAAGATTAATACTCTTGCATGAAAATTAAGTCTTAACGGATCTCAATCCCCTTGCTTTCAATAAGAGAGAAGGAGACACCGATTCGGAGAATATCACCACTATCTTATACTTTCGCGCGAGGCAGAGACTCGTTTTAATAATTCCCCCGTATCGCATTAATTTTGCGAGTTACGCGCTTCGTTCGGCAGATTTAGAGCCGGATCTGCGAAAAATGTAAAGTCGTCTTAACGTTAAAGTCGACTTTAAGATATAATTTATATCGCGTGAGCTGTACGTGTTAGAGAATTAAATGTAATGCGACGTTAAATCTTTTTGAATTCTCGCAATCTCGGTGGAATAAATGAGTATCGTCGCGAATGGTTGAGTCTTAATCCGATGACAACATTCTCGTGATAATAACGATATACTTGGGAGACTCTTTGTCATCGATATACACATTACTATTCCGACTAAGAGAATAATACATTGTATTATTAGTCCTTACATTGATACAGAGACGAATAGTAATCCGTTTAACGGTAAAGCAGTTATATTCCTGAGATTCAATCTGCATTATTTCAATCATATATTCTCATCTTATATACGAATACGTTTTTAGATAGGATAAACGAATTTTACAAAAAAACCTATAAACACTTTATATAATAAACTATGATTATATTCGAAAAGATAAAGAGCTTGAGATAATTGGATTTTTGACTTTTACAGTTGAATTGTAAAACAAATGTAAGTAGGCATAAAATTTTATATATGCTCAGATAAAATTCAAATTTTAAAGAAAATAAGTACACAAACTCTTGAGATTAATTTAACGATTATATATGTTTCTAAATAGTAATATATGTATATCTATATAATACGATCTCGATATACATACTTTCCTCATATTTTATATTAATTTGTTAATTTAGTTTATTCTTGTGATTTTTAAAATTTTCCTCTTTATTAGTTAATAATTTTTCAAATATATATTATGCTTGTTTATTAGTAAAACATTTTTAAATATATTTAGATATTATGCTTTATTAAAAAGAACATTTTTGGAGCAGTCGTTCTATATTAACTTAATTAGTAACTCTTGCAGAAAATGTAGGAAAAGATTACTCCATTTGTATGATATTATCTAATTTGGTTTGTAATTTCTGCTCTGTAATTCTTGCTTATTTGTTCATATTATCCATCAAGGAAAATAACTTATTAACTTTTTTATATATTAATTCTAGCAGCTCTGTGTCAGATATCTTATTGTCAGTATTTGTTTTCAATGTTTCTATCATTGAGTAGATAGACCAGAGACTCTAAGACTTAGATATAAGCTTGTCCATTTTAATCAGTAGTTGATCCATCTTAAAATGTAATTCAACAACTTTCTTAGATATTAATTTTTAGCTCTTATTGTATGTCAAGTATCTTAGTACACTTGGTTGTTTTTAATGATTTCTGTCGTTGAATAGATGGCTCAGAAACTCTAGTAGACATAGGTTCATCTTCTTCTTCTTCAGACCCATAATAAACATTTGATGAAGGTTGTTTACCATCAACTTGTCTTTAATCAATTGATCTATCTTGACATGTAATTCAACAACTTTCTCATGTAGTACTTTTTGTAGCTCTTCTTGTGTGTTAGGTATCTCAGTATGCTCAGTTTTCAATCGTTTCTGTCGTTGAGAAGATAGACCAGGAATTCTAGACCTATTTTCTTCTTCAGACTTGTAAGAACCATCTGATGAGAGTTGTTCACTATCAGTCATGTCTTTAATCAGTTTATTTATAATACAATATAAATAGAATACCTAAGTCGAATACCTAACCTGTGATTTATATAGATGAATTACTTCCTGATAATGTGTGTATTATAATTAAATATACGTAGGGACTGAAAATCTTGGTACAGAATATAAACGATAACACAACTTTCAAAATGCTGATTTATATAATTATTGTACAATAGAATAATTAATAACTAATAAAATAAATTCATTACATGGATCTGAATAAATATATGGAATACTTTTAAAACAAATTATATTTTATTGTTGTGTTTCTTAATCAATATTATGTGTATAATATAGTTCTGTGCGATTTAGTTACGTCGAGCTATGAGTATCGATTCAGATACATTATGCAGACTTTTTTGTTCTAACAAAATAATACACTATTTACGGTTATGAGATATCTTTAACGAATCTCTAAGTTGTTACCAGGGCAACTGGTAACACCGTCAAACATAGGTAGCTAATGCGCGGGCTATTTAATTATAAAAGTTAATGGAACGTTTAACGTTTCATATAACTGAATTAAACCTGGAACACCAACTATCGGTATTCAGTGCTTTATTAAATACGTCAGAAAAAAATATATTCATTAATCATTTATTTTATTTGACAAATACAATAATTAATTTCAAGTACTATATACATATACAATCAATTTTAAGGAAAAATTCATCGACATCGTACAAATTCCAAGACAAATTGATTTAAAATTTAATTATTACTATTATGTATTACTATCGTAATGTGTATTATCGTGTAACTTTTTGCACGTAAAAAATTAATATGCATTAATAACAAAAAATGTATTTAGCCAACTTACTTAAAATTAAATAAAAATTATATGATAATTATCATTGTAATAAGACATAAACTTTCTTTGTCTCTTACAAACGCATAGAATGTTGACCAATAAAAGCAAGTAATTTTGATTTAACCAACTATAAACAATTACTATAATACAAATAATTATTAATTTTCTGTATGATAAAAATATTAAATTAACGTGCAAATTATTTTCGCGAAACCATTATGTGAAGAGCGCAGATTATTTAACAGAAAAAGAAAATATGACGGTAGATGTATTTCGGGAAAGAATAGAAAATAGAGCACTGAATTATTTCAAGGAAAGAATCAACGGGAAAAGCTAGGTTAAACACAATTCTAATTATATGATATTATATATTATTCAGTTTAAAAAATCAAATGTTACTTGCCATGACTCGGTCTCCTTGTTTAAACCGACCGTTTCATGGTCTCAAGCCAATGTTGAGAGACACGGAGTGTACGCGAAACAACAAGAAGGTGAGGATTGGCGAGAAGGTAAAATAGGTAGGGAAGGTAGGTTACGACAGGAGCTACAGCTGCATACTGCCGAGCAGAAATCCTTGAACAAGCTATATTCAGCTCCTTCGCCAGCGCTACGTTATATCTTTACGACGTCTCATGGCCGACCGGGAAATTCCAGTTTCCTCGATAATTTCGGCTGGTCACGCCTCAACGAAACGTGCACGTTTAAGCCGCGTATTCTCACAAAGAATTTCCTCTCGTCGATGCTTTTTTTTTTAGAAAGCGAACTTTCCGCTGACCTCTCTTTACTTTATCCCGATTGACAAGTTATATCAACGGAAATGCATTTTTCACATATAACCGGAATGTCTAAGAGGCATATTGCCAATAATGTTCGATGGATTTTTAATGTTCATGAGATTACTTTAAAAACATTCTAGTTTTTTAAATATTTCATTTCAAATATCTTTCCAATTATCGTGATGATTTAATTTTGTCATATTGTATATGATTTTTTTTCGCCAATGGATTGTGATAGATTTTATCGAATATAATGAATTAGATAGTAATTCGAAGCGATAGCTCGATCAGAAAATTGGATAACGAGGATACATTTAGCACGAGAGAAATCGAATTATGATCCGGGGAGGCAAATTATCTTCGAACGCTTGCCGTTCAAATGGATAAAATCCTAAATCTAATTTCGCTTAATCAATAAAATTTCTAGAATAACTAAATATTGTATTGTACATAAATAAAATAGGATAAATCATTTTCTCTTTTTATCATTTCTATATACATAATATTTCTAAAAGATCAAAAATATCAATATAAAACATGTACATTAAAGATAAATCAAAATATCTATTTTTGTAAATAAAAAATTATATAAAAAGTACAATAAAAAATATAATTCCTCATGAAAGAACTGTAGAACAAAATATTTTTATGTAAAATTATATTTAAAAAAAATAATTTTGGAATATTAATATTATAATATATTTATGATTTTTTGAAGCTTGAATAAATAAATGTTAACAAAATTATTTGTTATACATCAAATTTCAATATCAATAATCAATATGTAAACAAAAAAATATAAAACAATTCACAATAGAAAACAGTTGTTTTATGAAATTATTTTTGTTTCGTACTTTTACTTTAAATCTTTAAAAGCTTTTGCTTTGAATTTTTTTCTAAAATGGAATAGCTTTCAATTTTATTGACGTTTTAGGGTATAATCAACTGGAAAAATGTTAGTTTAAAAATGTGTGGAAGGAATACAATTTTTTGAATAGAAATGTTTCAGTAAACATACGTTTGAAATGATATTTCAAAAAATGGTTGCTAGAAAACGTTATACATATCGAGCTACTCTGTCGTGTGATTACACTTTATATCATAATCTCTTTTTGCAAATATCGAAAATCCATCAATTAACTTTTCTCGAACCATCGTACCAATATCAAGATAAATTGAGTGTCCAATACTGCCGTTGCTTTTTAAAGAATCGACTAATTCGCAACATAAATTAATCGCCGTCCGCTATGCGATTCTTAATTAATTTCTAGATCTTAAATGATTTCTTGCCGCACGGCCCGGTAACGAAGGCAAAGGAACCAATTAAGAAGCCGAACGGTATTTCGGGTATACGGATATGATTTTGGCGAACAGCCGCGTGATGTATAATATTCTGCTTTTTGTCCTAATTAGAATACGTCTCTGCGAATCATCCGGCCGTCGCCGTCGCCGTCGCCGTCAGTTTTAGGACTACGATGCGAGCGGAAGCCAGAAACAGCACGGCGAGTTACAACCGACTGAAAACTTTCAACCGCAAAATCGCACTGCATATTCATCGAGTAATATGATTTCGCCCGTTTCGAGCCTGCCAGTGGTGGCCGATTTTACGCTTTAACCCGCGAATAAATTCGACTTCGGGACATCATACCGGCACGGCGCGGCGGCGCAATGTGCTGCCGCGAGAACTTCCCATAATTTTTTGTTCTCTTTGTTCACGGACTTGATTCGGATATTCCGACTGGATCCTGTCAGTGTAACTTTCAGACGAGGAGGTGGTGAAGAAGATGCGGGTAAAGGGAAGGTCTAATAGGGAAGTGTGCTTATCCGGGAATAAACGGAAAGGAAAGATTCGCGAGTCTCCTTTATATTCGTTCTCCTTTATTTTCTACAGAATTAAGTAATCCGCTTTTTGCAATCAATCAAAGTTTCTTTTCAAGCCGAGAAGTTTTAATTAAAATGCATGATATTAGACAAAAATTAAAGTGTCTGACATGTATACTCGTACTTTATAATAGTCCTGCTAATCCTGCATCGGAATTTTATTAACTGCTTTTGACAAAAACACATCTGAATCGTTCGATTTATTTTGCTCGCGGATTGATATGGAGCAATGCGTAAGATGTGACAAGTATTAACCTGTATCAAGTTATTCAAGATTATTTCAAGTCGACACAGCAAGAAGCTATGTGGTATTAACTAAACTGTCCCTTTTTAATAGATTTTATATAATTAAACAATGAAACCAATTTGTAATCAAATAAGAAATATAATTTCAAGCGAAAGCTATTGGAAACATATATTTTGTACAAACTGTAGTATATTAATTCTGTTATTTCAGATAGATATTAATATATTGAAGATATATAATTAATATTAAAGAGATTTAATATTAAAGATTATTGAATGTAAATTTAAAATTACAGCTTAAAACTCGTTCATTAATATGTCAATGAGTCTATAAGTATATATAGACTTTATTTCATTGTTTTTGAACGAAATCCTAGAGTGTATCGCCAGCATCTTTATAGATTGTGTGAAAAACATTTATAGTCAGGTAATCCGAAAGTTTTTAGCGAAGCACAATTTAAACATCCTTTTAGCCGAAATACCAAGAAATGAGATGGGGGGTAATTCAAGGGTATTGTGCCAAGGAAGTATGGCGATGTGCCATGAAACATTTGTACTTCCGCAGTAAGTAGAATATACGTGTTTCCAACTGCAATCTGTTTTATACGGTCAAAGCTGCGAATAAATTTGACTATATAGGCATCACAGTCGTAGGCATTTCGTAAAAACTTTTTCGCGGCACGCCAACAAGTTGCTTTGCCTCCTCAACTTTGATAAAAAAAAAAATGACACATCGATAACTACCAAATGCGGTCGTACAAAAGCAAAATGTATATATTTATTAGTACAAAATTTTATGTATATCTCAGAAAAAAAATTAATATTTTTGAACTCATTTTTAAAGTATAATAGTGTTTAAAATGTAAATTTTTAATTCGCAACAAATTAAATTGTCAAAATAAATTGATTAACGGCATAATTGCACGCTATATTTCCGATCCCATCACCCTGGCGTCCCTTCTTAAGTCATATTTAACTGCCATTGTCGATCGATTTAATACTGTTATTATAATCTGAGACAAACGCAGGCAAATGTGTTGAATAATGAATAACAAGAAACGAATAATAAATTATATAGCACGTGACGCCCGATAATACATCATTCCATGCGCCGCGTCGCGTCGGAGTAACTTACATTTGTCCCGTTTGAATTACATTACAAAGTTTGGAATTTATAGACACCGCTAATGCTCGCGAGTCCTCACCTCTGACCGCTCTTTTCCGACATATTGCGCTTTATTTATAACTTCGCTGACCGTCATTAGTATGCAAATTTACATGTAATAGATTAAAATTCAAGTAACAATTTCTAGTTTAATTATCACACATTATACATTTATGTCTTTTTACTACATATATATACATATATCAACTATGTAGGTACATGACGAAAGAATTTTAAATGATAATTTTAATGATAATTGGTCAAACAATATTCTAAAAATTCAATATACAATTTTATAAAAGTAACACGAAAAGTTATAAAATCATTGCATATCTCTAAAATTAAACAATCGTAGTTAATTTTTAATTAAAATCTCTAGAATGACATTCAGAAAATTTAATAATTAATTTGTTAATTTATTAATAGAAAATACGTCATTTTTAGAATAAAAGTATAATGAAATAATTTAAACTTTAAAGTAATAATTTTTATTCAAAATTTTTAGTTTTAGTTTTCTATTTCTTTCTTTCTCAAATAATAAATTGTCAATTATTAAATAATTCTAATATTAATCTGAAACTTTTAAAAATTAAAAACAATGAATAGTTTAATTAAAATTTTCCTATGTTAAATTTGTTTCTAACTCAGTCCTTTGTCACGACCTCTTGATGATAATCACGCGCAAATGATAATTTCAATAACGGATTTTTAAACGTTGTCCATTAACCCGCATACCATTACTACCTCCGTTGCTATTGTGCCCAGAATGAAGTCAGACAAGTGTAATTTCGCAGACTGGATGCCGAGCTGCGTCAGCCGACTCTCTTTTCAATTTTCCGCCGTGCCGGCGGCGGAGACGGTTTTGCTTTAACCCGCGGATTAACCGGCGAGCGGTTGTCGTTTGCCGTACAGTAGCGAGTATATATTGCACGAGTTGATATTTAATCTAATAACGCGGTTGAAACAGAGCACTCTTGGTCTTTTCTTACTCTACGCCGCACCTTCGAGATATTCTTGTTCTGCAAGACAAAGAGTCGCGCTGCACTTTTCTATTTTTGTACCCTAGAAATGCAGTCTCTCACAGTATTACATTTCCTTTTTATAATAAATTTTTGTCAGTATATATTATATGTATCATACATTGTCAATTCCTTAGTAAAATTTTATTCGGAAACGATATCTATTAAAAATATTTAACTAAAAAATATACTATTATAAGATAATGAAACAATTACTGTTTCTAAATATATGTAATTAAAAACCCATGTGTAATTAAAAACACATATAGGTAAAGACAATATTATTCATAATAAAGTTTCATTACAAAAACAGCTTTGAAAATCGCTTTTATTACAATTAAATAATGCAGAAAATTTATTAAAACATCTATATCGCTTTCTATTCTATATTACTTTCATTAAAGTCTAATATTAGACGCAGTTTTATGAGCACTTTATAATGTAAATCTTTTGTATTATAGGTAATTACTGCTTGCCAATTATCTGCCTTTTGTTTTACAATATTATTATTAATACTGTTATACGTACATAAAGCCTGAAAAGTTTCCACTTACAAAAACTACAATATAATCGTAAGTACACAATTAATATCTCTTTTTATCTCTTCATATTTAGCTTTTTCAAATTTACCATCGTCACTTAAATAACATATAAGTGTCATTTAAATAGCACGTAAGTTTTTTGCATTTTTCGAATATTCTTCCAAGGATGTTTTAATAATAGTATCTAAAATAATTTATATAGACACTGACTACCATACGACGGTTTCTATTAATTTTATTATCATTTACATTATTAGTCATCAACAAAATTCTCTGTCAATTTAAATATTCATGACACTTTTTTTCTATTTCATGTATAGAACTTTTTTATGTAAAATGATTGGAAATGTTCTTTGAATCATAGCTTCCATAGGCAATTTAAAGATTCTTTTTCTGTGTGAAAATATCAAAGGGAGTTCATCTTCTATCAAATATGTTATTCTATACAACGACTCATTCGCGCAACGACGATGGTGTTCCTCGAGAATTGATTTTCTTCTGAAGGAGGACCAAAAAACAATTCACTTTTTTCAATGTTCCAGACTAGTGAAAGACGTCAGCTGGTGGGTGACACCTTCCACCCGATGGTTAAATTTGCTATGGTCATCACGCGTCTTGCCATGAAAGTTTTTCCAGTGTTCGACAAGTTTCCGCCCTATAGTTTCGATTAAACTTTCCTAATTCTAACGTAAGACTAGACTCCTATAGGAGCAAACTTGGGCACACGAAAATAACGATATGAAACGTTTGAACTTGTTGAAACTAATTGTACACATCGTCGTTCAACATACAAAAGAGAGACATCTGACAAAAGTTTGATCTTTATGATATTACCACAATGCATGAAGTTTAGCTACTGATAAATGCAATCACAGCATTTTTTCGTTTTTAGATTAAAAGACAGATAAATATAATAATGTTGAAATTGGCAAAAATAAATTTAAATCAAACAATATTTTAACATTAAATTTTATAATTAGTATAGAATTCTATTATTATGTCAAATAATATTTTTATTATATTAGATATGTAAATTATATTTTATTAATAATTTAATTTCAGAGAGAGAGAGAGAGAGAGAGAGAGAGAGAGAGAGAGAGAGAGAGAGAGAGTAGACATATAATATAGGTATCTAAACATAATATAATTAGAATAAGTATGCATGTTACAGATTTTTTTATAAATTGTTTACAAACTTAGAATAATTTTAGAACGTAATAACATTACAGTTGTATTTAAAATATGATGTGAGTATTGTATCAAAAATTTATTATCCTTTGCAATAATACTTACCACATTATTACCATCAATATCATGCAATAGAATATGTTGTAACTTGAATAGAGAACTTCAATATTTAATAAAATACAAACTATTCTTGGCTCTATTAATCGTAAAAAAATTTTGACCCTTTGTTTTATTATTTTTGAAGTATCAATGGATTGCGATATGTAATCGCGTGGCGGCGTTGTAATAGCTCCTACATGTATTATATAAACAAAACGAGAATTATATCGAGCAGTAATAACAGTAACAATATTTATAGCTACAAATAAAGTTGTAATTTATGTTATAATGCGAACGAAATATTTTTCAATATTAGTGTAGAATACAAAGAAAATACATAAAATTCGAATAGTATAACGCGGACAATTAATATCGAAATATTGCACAGAAAGATCTTTTTTGTATAAATATTGGACACTCACTATTTTAGACGTTGTCATGTAATATATTTGCCCTAAAAAAAACACAAATTTTAAATATAAAATGCAACTTTTTATAGAATATATTGTAGAATTAATAAAAATTATAATAACTATTTTGTTTTTAATATTAAATTGAGATCAATAGGTATTAAAAAAACACAAGATAAATTTAATTTCAGATTTATATTACAATATTTATTATGTTTAAACAAGGTTATAGTTAGATTTGAATGAATTAATACAATTAATGAAGATTTAGCTATATAATATAAGAGTATATAATCTTCCTCTCTATTTAACTAACAATTAGTATTAATTTCATTAATTTAAGATTTTCTCTTGTCCCTTCTCTCTCTCTCTCTCTCTCTCTCTCTCTCTCTCTCTCTCTCAAGTACTATGTTATGCTTTTACAAAATTCTGGTACCATTCGTGAATGCAATACAAAATACAACAAGCACACATTGTGGCTCAGTGTAATACGCTAAACCGTATACTGCAGAAACAGCATGAGCCAGAATATGCACATATGCAATTGAGTGTGCAAGCGAACAACAGAACGTGGATACAATCCACCAATACAGGAAAAGAGACTCTCCCTTTTTCTAATTTAATCTCTACTCGCGAGTAGCCGATAAAACAGACCGATTTTTCAATTTCACGAAAGGAATCGAATTCGTGACTGCTACGCGAGTAGAGCTGCGCTACATTTTCCGAGCAAAACGTGCGTTTTTCTTCTAGAAATCCATAATTGGATTGGCTAGACTATCGAAGAATACGTGCATCAATATTATTACTAAAAGTCGGAGAAATTAATTTTATTGTTTATTTATTTAAAAAAAAAACTGCTATGTTAAATTCACAAATATATAACAAATAGTTTCTAGCAAATTCTTTCTATGATGATTTGATATTTTATATATATACAATTTATTAATAAAATTTTTTTTATAGAAAATAAAATATTAATTTTATTATCATATATTAATTAATAATATTTATTAGAAATATTTATACAACTTTTAAAACTCTATCGATGTAAAATAATTGAGTTACCATGACATTCCGTTTAATAAATTTAAATATGATTTCTATTTATATTTTTCCTGAATGGATTTTCATTTAGTATACATGGCAGTTTCGCAAAATAATAAAAGATATAATTCAAAAATTTTACAAAACAAATAAACAATATTTTCTGGTTTATTATATGCACAATAAACTTTTATGAATTGTGTATTGATAGGCAGAGAGCTATACGTGTGAGAAAATTCATTATTTTATCATTCATTATTAAATATATAAAAAAAATTTCACTTATTTGTATTTGTTGTAACAAATTTACAGAAATACTCGTTATTAATAAAATATTTTAAAGTTTTATAATTCTACAAAAATTTCCACTGTTTTTTTGCCATATAAATGTCAGAAAAAACTGAGATGTTTTATTATAATGTCTTATTGCGTTATTTCTTTAATATTATCGAAGTGATATCTTACTTTTTATGAAAGATTAAACTTTTTAATACCATGCCCAAGGTATACGCTAGAAGCAACCCTTTAGTGAGACAAGATTAACTGAAAGACATTTCCCTTCATAAGTACCTAAAAACCTTACAGGAAGATACAGAGGCAGAGTATGTCTGTACTCATATTTTTGAAAAAGGAAAAATAAAAAGAGCGAGAGACAAAGCACATATGTGCCAAGTGCGACGTTGGCTTACGTGCAGTACCATGTTTTTCGTAATACATTACAAAGATATTTTTAAAAAATATCTCACGTATGTGTGTTAGTAAATAATAGTTATTACAGTCTTATCGATTTCATATTAGAGAGATTTCCTTTAGAGAAGAATCTATACTTTTTATTTAAGTAAAACTGGAGTAATTGCATATACAATATCCGCTTTCTGTTTGCCTTACATTTATGTTAGTTTTGAAAAAAATAGAATGCAGCAAATTAAAAATTTATTTTCTTTAAAATACAATATAAAAATCTAACAGTAAAAAAGTTTTCATAGCTACAGATGCTACTTTAAGTTTGCGGGAAAGATTCGAAGAAGCTTAAACAGTGCTAATAAAATTATGTTAATAATATATCATCTACATTAATCGAATCGCTATAATTCTTCGTTCGACAAGAATTTTGAATAAGCATGACATGGCATGAATAGCGTCCAGAAAAGTGTTTCAGATGTTTTAAACCGTTCTTATTTCGAAGCAAGCGGTGCGGTTTGGAGTGCGACACTTGAGACTCGTTATTTCACATTGCGTTGCGCCATCATCGCGCGCGCGAGCTGACATGAGATGCTTGAGAGTACGCGAGAGAGTACACTCTTACGCTCGTATTCGTGCTCTCGCTTGATATCTCCCTAACGAACGTTTAAACTACATACGCATAATACACATGTACTATTCCTGCATCCGGAAAATGTACGTAGCTGCTTGCATTGACTGATTTACTGACATACACATACAGACACATGCAATTAGATGCACATCGACATATCGATGCTTTTTTTTTTAGTCTTCGGATCAATCGACTGTTGGAATGCCCTGAAAGCATCGGATGTCGTTTTCATCACAGATTTTCTGGTATTTGTTTTCAATAAGAATATTAATACATCTATCTTGTCAAATAACTGACAACTAAAAATAAAAAAAGACTTTGGCAAATCAAGTCAATATAAAACAAAATTGTATCCTTCAATTTCAAGATAAACAGAAAAGTATGGTTTTATAAATATATATGTGTATATAATATTAAAAATTGAAAAAGAAAAGATCATCACCACATAGACAATGATGTTTTTAGATATTTCTACAGAAAAAAATTATCCCTAAGTTGATCGAGAAGGAAATATTAGTTTTGAAACACTGTGTAGCGTGCAGAGCAAAGTTAATACTCTTACGACGTGTGCATAGTCGAGTAATCCGGCCTTTATGAATGACGCAGGTGTCGTCTTGCGGCGCTGCACAATGTGCGATCATAAAGGGAGTACTCTTCTGCCTGATGGATCTTTCGAAATTTCAGTATCTTGAAAACGAGTACCTCGAGGGCTCTCGCGCTCTGGTACATCGCGTGTTTCTTTATTGTCGACGTTGATTTTCAAGCTCTATTCAACAGTCGGATTGGGGTTACAATGGGCCAAATCTCTTAGGAGAGCGATATTGTGTCGAGAATTTGCTGACATACATTTTCCTCTCTAATTTTCTATTTTACATTACATCGTTAGTTCCATTTCACATTGTAGTGTTTAGAGTGCGAATATCATTTGTACCACTCAATGAGGAGACTTTGCATTAATGTACTACAATTCTTTGGATATTAATAAAACAATTTCTTCGAATATTAATAAAAACTTTAATAACAAAATGAGACTAATATGATTCTGCGCGCTTCTAGTTCGATCTCTACAAATTACAAATGATATATTTGACATATAAACATAGATAAATGTGATTCCAAACTAAAAATCTAAATTTTACAAAGGAGAGTAAGAAAGTACAATGTATCGATTTTCTATAAGCAATACACAGAACGTAAGGAAGATAATAAAATTGGCTATTTTATCGTAATGATTAAAAAAGACCAATTAAAAGACGAGAATGTTAAAACTCCAAAGATATATATGTGGAAAACAAGATATTAAAACTATATATAACTCCAAAGACTATATTTTTAAATAATGTCGGTACGATCGTACGAATTCCTTTTCCAGGCGTTTCCAACGTGAGATATACCGCAGCCTTCCCGTCGTCTCGACTTGAAAAAGGTGCATGTGCGTATTATCCCCATACCGCGGTTTTCCCTTAACAGTAGACATAGTGGCGCCTTTACCAGCCATTATTTTCTACGTAGCTAGGAAAAGGTAGGAGCTTTTGCAGTGCTCACAATAGAGTTAACGCACGGCGGAAAGGTCCCTCAAATAACACTTTGAAAACAACCTTTCTATCGTATCTGTGCTTTCAGGGAACAGCGGCTGCGTATTTGTGCGCGTCATTGGGTAATATTTGTACACGAACGTTGGTTGACACTACATCCCCGAAACTTTTCTCACTTATACGTATACATGTAAAGAATAGAATATTTGTTTGGCCGAATATTTCATGGATATACATATACACAGGCATTCATGTATAGTAATTTGATCCTGCAGAAAAATACAATTATAATATTTAATGCAAAATATCTAAATTTTATAAAATATGACATTTATGCGTTTATTAATTCTTAGTTTCAAGTGAACACAGACTAAAATATAGTAACAAAAATATCAAAAATATGAGAAAAAAATACGTTTATACGAAACTTTGTTTATAAAGACATCAAAAGTATGTAACAAAAAGTATCCAAGCTTAAAATAAAAAAACAATGGTAGAAATTTTTCAATTTCGAAACTGGATGTATTTTCTAAAGTATGAATAAAAAAGTTATAAAAATATTTTGCTCTGCATCTATTTATGACTTTCTTTTTATACAAAATTAATAATAGCTATTGTTATTATTAATTTATGTTATAAAATAATTAATAATAACTTTTGTTAATATTAATTTATGTTATAAAATAATTTAATAATTAATGTATATTGATTTACTTTACATAAAAATATATTGAGACGATTTTCTTCATTGCAATCATCGACCAAAAATATATCGAGAGCATATAAATAATAGCAGCTTCAAATTGCAAATTTAATCGTTCATATATAAATAATTTCACTATAAATAACAATATTGCGCAATCGTTTATTTATCTTTTAATGTATAGTAAAATTTATATTATTATAAGTAACAAATCAAAGGACTCTTTCTATACAAAACGAATAATAATAAGTAACGGACAAAGTAAGAGTCAACACATTTCTTTGGAATTAACAAAAGAATATATTTTAATTAACAAAGGTAAAATTACATAACGTAAAAGATAGAATCAAAATTAAGAAAATAATTACAAGTTACAAGTTTCGGCTACTGGATTGAGCCCTCTTCAGACATTAAAGACTTATTATTATTCGTTATATTATTATGTTTTTATGAGCATTTTTCTTCTTTCATATTCTAAAAGAGAAAAAAATGTCAAGATTAACGGTTTCGAAAATCAATTTGACAATAATGAAATTCCGTTATACATATATCTATGTAGTAGGAATATATTAACATAGGTCACGTACATACACTCTAATTCGACCCTAACAAGGTCTCGCCTATTGAGGCCAACATTCCAAAAATTCCTCAAAGTCCAACTAAAGAATTCGATGCCGCTACAAGGCAAAATTAAATTTTAAGCACCCCAACAACCCGATACCGATAGCACAACGGATCCGTTGATTCGCGCAACACATACGAGGTCTGCATAACAAAAGACGATCCAACGTTACGAAAGAAGACACTTTAGCGTAACTTTCGAGCGTCACCGTGTAACGAAGGTGTCCCTTCTTTCTCTCTTGTTCTCTTCTTCTTTTCCATCTCACTCTCTCTCTCTATCTCTGTCTCTCTCATGTTAATATCTGTTTGAGCACGCCACGCCTTGTCCTACCGGCGCATCACACCCCCCTCCCCGTCCCCCCTCCACCGAAGAGAAGGGATTGCCCCGCACATACCTATTATCTACCCTTTCTCTTCTCACGAGTAGACACAGAGGCGCCTTTACCGGGACACAATTTTGTGTATAGGAGGAAAAGGCTGCTGCTGACTAATGGCGCGCACTAATTGCGCCGCCTGCAGCACACGAAGGTGCAGGAAAGCCCATAGTTACAAGCCGCTATGAAGTAATACGAAGCAGACAAGAGATATGCACGTGCATGTAAGAGTATGTGTATGTGCCATACTAGCGTGTACATGGGGAAAAGGGTAAGAGAGAGGGAGAATTATTGAAGGCAGCCCGATGAAGGGGCGGGGAAGGATGACAGAGGAAGTTCCTAGCTGCTAGAAAGCCCCGAGTGCACTTATACACTACGGGAAAAGAAAAGACCGAAGGGAAGGGGTATTGCCGGCAGCCACGATAAATAGATTAAACTTGCCCCCGGACTCCCTCTTTTGATAGTGCGTTAAGCGGAAATATATGGATGGCACGCGACCGGTGCCATGACAATAAGTCGACACCGGTACAATGCCGACAATGCAATTCACCGTGCCAGACTTTTTAACATTATACTATAAAGGTCGGTGTAACCGTAATTCAATTTTCACGTAATTCGATTAATTAGCTGTAGTCTAAGATGCATGCAATCGCAATTAATTAAATACGCAATGATAAAATAGAATCTTCCTTACAATCACAAAACAATCATTATGTTCTAAAATCGTATATCGTTGATATGTTGTAATGTAATTTGTCTTTCCTTCAAATATTGTCCTACGAAGAATTTTCTTTTTGCTCGATTGTACACGTGATATATTTGATACAGTGAAGTCAATATATAAACTATTTTAAACTGGATGTGCCTTTATACACATATATTAATAACGTTTACTACACCGTATTATTCAGACTGCTAACACTAAAATAACTTCGAAATCTCCGGTCTGATTAATGACAAGCGACCTTCGTTCCGTGCTACCTCTAATGATAGTATGCGAATGAATCGTGATGAATAACTTATTTCCGCGAACATTCGAATAGATAGCAATTTTTAATACAACAGCAAATATGGTGAGCTCGTTTGACAGTAATTAAAATAAATTAATATGTTGAGTAGAGATAATGGCAAATTACGATAATCATTACAGGCAATCACGAGTTTCAATTTAATTGTTAAAAGACGATGCTCTATATAGTCTACATTTCAATGCCAAATATTTATGTTCAAACATTAAGAGAAATACATAATTTATACAATCCGTTAATGCGTATTTATTTGACAATCTGATGACAATATATGAACTTCTGTATTGTATGAACACATAGCTAATATGAATACACAGCTAAATATATATAACGTATGTGACGCTAATAAATGTAATGTATATTTTACATTATTGTATAAACGTATTTTCAACTATTTGCAAAACATAATTCATTTAATTTTTTACGGACGATAATCTATAATTATAGAGATCGGTTGCAAACAACTGTAAAAGCAATTAGTAGGTATTACCAATTATATATATCTCGAATTAAAATATTACTATATTAAAAACAATGTATATAGATTAATTTGTGAGCGTATGCTTATATTAAAAATATTTAGAATTACATAATTTATATTATATATAAAAAATGTGTGTATTTTCAAAACATTTATATATTTATTTCGGAATTTATGGTATTATTATATTTGTTATTCTTGATATTTCTCTGCAAATGGTTTCGGAATATATTGTAATATTTTGATTTTAATCGTCAAATTTATCAAAATTAATTTTTATTCAATTAGGTTTTAGGCTACAATAACGTTAGATAGTATTGATTAACCTAATAGATATGTCTAACTATAGTGTATTATTGAATTAAAAATGTACATTGATATCACTATTTATAGAAGCAATCCATTAGATAAGTCTAATTAAATAATAAATAATTGGCAACATATCACATTTTTAAAAACTTTGTCAACAGCACAATTTTAAATTTTATTAAAATGTTTTTATGTAATATTTCGATTTAACAGAAATATGCAATTTTAAACTTATTGATAAATATACGAAGAGATAAAATTGAAATAGTTTTAATTTCACAACTGCTGTCAGGTGACAGAAAAAATATTTATTAAATAAATCTCATTTTAAACATAAAATAAAATAACTTTTAACACGAAAGATGTCCAATCCGATACTATTCATATCACATAACTTGTTTTCATAAAAGAGTTGTTTTTGGCTATAATTTGTATATAAAAAAATAAATTTGTGTATAAAAAAAATTATTTGACATAAATCTGATTTTATATAATTGCTGTCTGTATAATAAAAAGTTATATCCTATTCTGCATTCATCAAATCATTAACCATTATAATTAAAATAGAAAAATATAACTGGCGTATCTAAAGATATTTTTTAAACATTTCATATTTTATATTATTATTACTGTATATAAAAAGTAATTAATTATTCAAAAAAATAGCAAATTTCATTTGACAGTTCTATATATGTAATTGATTAAGGCTTATATCTTAGTTTATAAATAATTAAATTAAATTATAATTATATAATTTTACGCAAGCTCTTTATTTTTACTCTCTACTTTCTATTTCGAACAAAATATGTTCCTCTTTATCGTACAAATATGTTTCTCTTTATCAGCAGAAGCTATATCAATCCTTAATTGCACTTTTATTTGTCCATTCTATAATATTTTATCTATTCCAAGATTTAGAAAATATATAAGGAATTTAGAACTATTATCATTTTAATATTTTCTGTGTACAATATAAGAGATTTAAACTCATAGTAACTTTTAAAATAAATATTTAAAGCCTGAATTTCAAATATGTAATATACAATAAAATATTAGTCGTTTTTCAGTAAGAATATTCATATCATGTTATGTATTTTTTTTGGAATAAAAAGTCTGTTTCCATCATAATATTAATATCGAAATATCCATTGTCATACCATGAAAATTTAAAGAAATTATTGACTCTATATCATGTATAAAGGGATGATGCACGAAAAATTGTAATATGTCATAATATTATACGTTTCCATATTTCTTTCGTTCCTATTTATTCACAAAATAATTTCGTTAGAGAGCTAATTTAAAGTAAAAAATTCTTAATTTTGAAATTCTTGATTCTCGCAAAAAATTTGAACTAGCTATTTTATTTATTATCATATAAATACATTTTTATTTGCTTGGCGATGTCATATTTTTAATATTCTACGTAAAAACGTTCACCGATGTGAATCCTCTCACATATCTTTAGATTATTCTGTATTGCTGCTTCCGGCAATCCTGCGGCGATGCAACGATCCTTTGCCAGCGATTTCGTCGAGGGCAAAACTCCTGCCTTTCTCGCGAATCGATCTTTTTGGTCAGAATAGAGTCCCAATGAGGCGTAGGAATGAAAGGATGTCATGGAAGAAAGGAAGTCAAGAAAAGAGTGAATAAAAGTATGAAAGAGAGACAAAAACTTTAATGCAGCGTATCGAAAAGAAAAAAAAAGGAAAGGAAGAAAGACAAGAACGATCGTATTATCTCCCTACGAGGGAGAGATCGATATATTCAAGATGTATTCAAGAACAGCGATGAAAAAAAAAGCAAGGAAACGGATAGTAAGTAGAGCTGAATTAAGATGGCGATAGAAGAGGGAAAGGGCGGGCCAAACGACTTCGATTGTGAGAAATAAGCTCGTAGGAAGAAAGAGAACATATATACGCACAAAGAGTACGGCGAGGACAGACATTTCTTCTTGCTTCTCGCTTTGGAAGGAGAGACCGAGGTCGTGACATTATCGCGACGGTATTAACTCGAATCGAGCTTCCGTTAGGTCGAACCGCAATCAGCTGCAACGAGCAGAGTCGGCGATCCCGGGGGAGAAAGCGGGAAAAGCCACAGTGAAACGTAAGACATCGGCCGGGGCGTCGCCCGACCCGGTAAAATGGAAGTGATCGCGTATGAGAGTTTCCTTCGAGTCGAATTCGAGCAAATGACCCTATCTCCATAGTTGGCCGGAATATCGGAGGGGGTCCGGTTTCTTGATGTTTTCATCCGCGCGCGAGAAAACCAACGGTTTTCTGCTCGTTTCGTTACGCCAAATTGTATTTCACCGTAATGCGGCGTTTGCGGAGTACTTGGGGTGGACGGCTCTGGCTAAGATATTACGCTTTTTCCAGAACGTTAAACTTTCCCGATCAGTTTCTCAGTAAACCGAAACCTTTCGGAACCAGATCAAATTTTCTCGCACGATCTTCCAATTCCAGTTATACTGTTTCGAATCGCCGGGCTAATACAACCCCACATATTTTCGATAATTAAAAATAAAAAGTATTAAGATAAAAAATTGATTAATTACATTTGAATAATTTTTATAATTTTTTGCTAAATTTAAAGATTTTTTTTTTATATTAAGCTCGATAGAGTTTTATTAGTTTCTTATATAAAATATTAATATATGTTATCATATAGCAAAATTGAGCAAGCTTTGGTGAATGTCTCAACACAAAAAGATACGAATAATACTATTTAGTAATATTAATTTAATATAAATTCAGGAAATGTAGATCAGACTAAATTGAATAAAGTTTCTCGAACTTTACATAGAAAAGGGATTTGATGGTAGCAGAATTTTCGTTGACGCAGCAGATTTTTCTTGTAGATATGCAGACACAAGGACGTGCTTCAGACAAAAAGAGACAGAGAGGATTGTAAGGGGCCGAGTGAATTGTAGCCATTCTCGTAATTTGTTCAAAATCAAATAAAATGTTTTAAAAATATTCATGGTGATGTATGAGTAAATATGTTTTTACTGGCGCTGAAAAATATACATAATTACATTGCCGTTAAATACATAAGATGCTCAGAATAGATGCGCGTAATTATTTCTTCTTATTAGTCAACAAAAATTCACATTTCACTTTGATACAGATAACAATTAAACTTGTTTTATTACATTTGTAAATACGTTTCTGTAACTACTATTAATTAATTATTTTCACTATTTCGACTAAACATTTATTAATTCAATAAAAATTTTTGCTATCGTTATGTAACTTTTTCTCTCTCTCTCTCTCTCTCTCTCTCTCTTTCTCTTCCTTGTTAATGATATTTATAGAATTTTTATTTAGTGTTAAATTTTTTTTATTACATAAAGTCGCAGTACCAAAAGATTAAGCTTTAAGACTAAACTAAAAGATTTATCAATGTCAACTTAAAAATATATAATTCAGATACATACTTAAATAAATATATTCTGTTAATAAAAAAATCAAGAATAATTATAGAATAATATTAAGATAATTCTGAGTGGTACAAAATCTTTACAAAATAGGAAGGATTAGAATGAATTTATTGCCAATTCTATTCCGACTAGGAAAGTGTTATCAAGGTGTTATAAAGTTTTGCGGGACTTCAATTTCAATTCTCCAAACTTTAAAATTAAAATCAAGGTTTCCATCTCGTTCTTGATAATTCAGGAAGATTTTGACTCCCACGCTTCGACATTAGATTCAACTTTTTTATTTTTCTCAATTACTTGTACTTTCCAAGAATAAATGCGAAGAAAATATATGGTTCGCTCACTTTTGCACCACCTACCGGGTGATTTAACTCCGCTACGAGTTGCAAGAAGCTGCGAACGAAATTAACGGTCGATCATTTGGATTTTTCCGCGTAAATTATGTTCTAGAACGTATATGCGAAACTCCCGCAAATCGCTCTTGGATTATGAAAATGGAAACTTCGCGAGCGATTTATCTCAGAACGGAAGCCGGCGAGCCGATGCTTGTATATGTTACGATCTGGTGTCGGCCACAGTGTTTCCTGAAAGTTCGATTTGTACGAAACGCGTCCAACTTTGGCCCGTTTCTTGTTGAATTTTTTTTGATTCGGCTATGGGAATCGCGCAATTTATAATCTGTGGAAACTTCGCCGAAAGTCGGTCGCGATCTGAGAAGTGGTTGCGCAAGTTTATATCCTAAGGGGCATTTTTTATGATATTCCACTCGGAATTTAATGCGGTACTTTCTCTTAAATACCGCGTGTTTCAATAAACACCGAAATTACCGACATATACATAATAAAGTTCATATATCAATATACGTTCGTAATTATGTTATTAATATTCGCTAAAATTAATCAAGGTAGTATAAACTAATTACATAGTATATGTAAATAATTTATTTTTATGTGCCCGTTTTAAAAGAAAATTGTAATAATATTAGACCAAGATTGCGAATAGAATTAGCCCATCACTCACTAGCAGCGCTATGTGTAAAGTTTTTTTATATTTATACTAAAAAAAAATGTAAATAATATTTATTAAAATAATTTGCAAAAAATATCACTTAGCTGAATACATATTCTTAAAAGTTTAATTGTGTCTACATATATTAACAGCGTTAAAAAATAGATTCTCAAGATGGAATCTACGTCATTTTACGGCGAAATATTCTTTGAAAATCAGCTCGCGTGAAAAATATCATCCCGCAATATTTTTTGAGCTGCAGTTCCTCTGGTGAAAAGAAGAGAAACGCGTTAGCGTATTCCCGTCGGAAGGAATTAAAGCTAGCATAAAAGTGAGTCATACGTATTTTAACATGCCGTACGACAAATTTTTTCATTTCTTTGGTTTCCCTAACAATCAAGAGACAATTTTCAGTTAAAAAATGTAATTTATATATACATATGTATAATATTAGGTATATAATTTTTTCAAGTTTGCAAGAATTATATAAGATAATTATCAATAATATTATTTCTTAAAAATGCTGTGCAAATATTTATGTTTAAAACAATTAAAAAAACATTAAAAAAAAAAGAATTGTCCCTACAAGTTCTATTAAGTGTAAATTAATGATCGCTAATTTCGTAAAAAATTTGAAGAATTTTAAAAACATTCTGAGTTAAAAACTTTCATAAATCTTTTGAGATTCAAAATCATTAATTTCTGTCTCTAATAACGTATGAAATATTCGTTACATCATCTAGTAAGTTGAGTGAATATATCAAATAATTTTAATTGTCCAACTAAAAATTAGTCAAAGATACTTAAGCGGTCTACAACGGAAATTATTCTATTGAATAGAGTATGAATTTAAAAAAAGAAAAAAATTCACCGTCTTCTCGAAGCTGCAGTAAATCTCTTTCTCTCTCTCTCTCTCTCTCTCGCCAATCCTTCTTCTTCTTGCTTTTTCTCTCGTAATTTCTAACAAAGATAATTCTACATTTCGATGATGTTTCCAACTATTGTTAAATCTACTTTTCTCTTTCAATTCTTTTTCTCTTACTTCTTATTCCACAAAAAAAGTATCAGGTTCGAATTTTTCTGTAATTATCACATGTGGAACAAGTGCCTGATTTTTTATATAAAAATCTGCTAGACTGAGTCTAGCTATAACTAGTAGCAACTGTAACCTATTAATTAGAATTACACCATTAAACAGAATTACACCATTGTCTATCACATAATACATATATGTTGGTAGAAATTATTAAAAATATTTAAAAAAAAATAAATCCTGTTTTGTGACTTATTTGCAAATAATTCGTTTCAGCGCTTTAATTAAGATTTTCTTTAACACTTCCACTTTTCGAATTTAACTTATATTAATTCTTTATTTGACATTACAATAAAGATAAATTTAAATAAGTGCAACAATGCTCTCTTCTCTTCAAAATAATATATATACATATATATATGTAATAGGAAATTGCGATCAAAATGTGTACATCGGTAATAATTTACTTCCCAATTAAATCGTGCAATCAATATTTCTATTAAACACTTTGAATTTCAATCACATTTTCACCCAATATGTATATTGGGTGATCGTTTTAAGCTTTAATATGTAATTACTAATTTATAGAGTATGTAGACTTTTGTGACTGGCTATATAATTATGCAATCGCCAAACACATAGAATAATGGGTCAAAACATATTACATTGACATATTCTAGTTTTCACATAAAATTCCCTGAAATTTGTGTTATTTTTTAGTTGTATTTATAGAATGCTTTATTCATTATGAATTTACTATTATCATTACAGCTTTTATAAAAAATAAATGTTTGCAATTAACAAATTTTTTAATTCCAATGGTTAAATGAAACATAAGAAATTATAAACAATATAATATATTATAGGACTGTATATGTAATAACGCAAACTATAGAAATCAAAGCCTTAAACGATCTGGCTGGATCTTAATGCTTGTATGATTCTTATGTGAATTTATATACTACATATGTAGTCCCCAGAAACTTGCGCCGAAATGATTTTTCGGTCTTGAAACGCTAACTCTACTAAACTACCGTAGTAATATTACAAGTTAAATTGACTAGCAATTTAACAAATTTTTGATACTTATTCGCATCTTCGAAACAATCTTAATAATATTGAATGACATATTAAAATCTGTAAATAATTAATTCTTATTGCGAAAAATATTTATATACCTCGGCCGGGAGAAATTATATTTCCAGGTTTAGATTAAAAAAAAATTTTATTACCTACAAAAATGAATAAATGTAACATCATAATAGAACATTTAAACATAACATTTAAATATAAAGATCCTTTTAGTTGAAAGTCATTTAAGTCAATTACGAGAAAGAGAGAGAGAATTTTTGAAATTTTTAAAGAAATAAAAGTATAATAAAGGTAGCTTTAGATTTTTACAGTCGGAACATGTTGCTGTTATAAACAAACAAGCAATGCATTATATTTTATTCAAAATGTATATCTCATTGTCCGAAAGAAGTCACACTAGTTGAGTGAAATATCTCCCGCGGGATTTATACAAACTCGGAATTCACTTCACTATAGCCATTGCTGTCTAGGATGTATATGGTTGCATGAAGAACGAAGAAAGGCGTGGCGGAATTATGCCTCGTGCAAGATGATATGCTTCGAATCGAAATACGCACTAGCACCGACATTCAACATTGTTCTTCACTATGAATCGTCAAACAATAGCTGTTCCGTGTGCGTGTTACAAAACCTTGAAATGCGCTCGTGATATACATGTCGATAAAGCTCCCCTCTTCATTGACAGAATGCGTATAATATCATTAGTTGCATTTTTAACAATATTAACGTTCGTGACATGATACATGTTTATTAAATATTTAATACCTCGCGGTATTAGAGTAATATATCATTATACTTTATAACAAAGTCTATTATTATAACATATCTCCAACTTATAAAGTTATATATTCATCATAAAATATACCTTTTTCTAAAAGGAATGTTAAGAGACAGTTTGATTTTTAAATTATAAGTAAGTTTGAAGACGTAAAAGATCTTTTTAATAATTAAAAACATTTAAAAACATTTGCAGATAAAATTTTCTTTTGTTTGTTTCGATTATATAGACTTTGTTTTAATAAATTTTCAATTCAGGCATTAATTCAAAGGATATTCAGTGATGGAAATTGAAGACTATGCGTATTTTAAATTATGTATAACTAATGTTATGTATGAAAAAAGTTTGTGCCATTAAACAATTTGTCCTGCCCTGTAGGAAGTCAACTGTTAAATCTTTCAAGTGCAAGCTCGAACTTACGGTGTCTTACGGATTACAAAACTAATTTAGTCGTTGTGCTAATAAAAGTGTCCTAGAAGTGCAAGGTGAACCTTGCACGTTTAAAAACTTAAACGATTTTATATGAAAAGAAAGTCTATATAATCGACAGGAAATGTTCCGACTTATAGTTTGTTACCGACGTGACGGTAACTCATCGTCACGAAACTTGTAACTTTTAAATTTTATGAAACAGCCATTAACTGTAGTAAGCGCCACAGGTGGAACGGATCGTTTTAATTCCGTTAAAATTCTCCCATTGCAGGACGACACTCAATGTAAAAATTGTAATTCCACCTATTGCTCAAGCATTTTTCATTAGATTAGTACAAAAGACTCGCCGTTGTTCTATTAAGTTTTGTCTTGGATAAAGTTACTGATTTGAGTTATTTAAGAAGTGGATTGGAAAACTTCTTACTAAATGGAAAAAAGTGTATTGAAGGCAATGGCTCTCTCTTTTGATTAAGAAAGATTACTTCGAAACTGTGTGATTCCGTTTTCAACTCTATTCGACAAATACGATAAACCTTTTGCATCAAGCAAATATTTCCGCATGATACGTTTCAAAGTTTCTTATTCTGTTTTTTGTTTTTTTTTTGTTTTTTTCATTCTT
>NW_017304196.1:711004-716670 GCF_001594115.1 Trachymyrmex septentrionalis | reverse complement strand
CAAAAGACTCGCCGTTGTTCTATTAAGTTTTGTCTTGGATAAAGTTACTGATTTGAGTTATTTAAGAAGTGGATTGGAAAACTTCTTACTAAATGGAAAAAAGTGTATTGAAGGCAATGGCTCTCTCTTTTGATTAAGAAAGATTACTTCGAAACTGTGTGATTCCGTTTTCAACTCTATTCGACAAATACGATAAACCTTTTGCATCAAGCAAATATTTCCGCTTGTGATGATACGTTTCAAAGTTTCTTATTCTGTTTTTTGTTTTTTTTTTTTTTTTCATTCAGGAAACTCCTCTGACAATGAGTTTTATTTACTTTTGTAGTTTGTGTGCTCACTCGTTGCTATTAGTTGGGAAAAAGGAGTTTGGGTGGCCCTCTCTAGAAATTTACTGTTACTCTCTAATGTGTTCGCTCTTTTATATGGTCTTTCGTGTGACTCCCTCTTAGAAATATGACGTGGCCCCCTGGGAAGTTATATGACCCATGTGAAGAATTAAAGACTATTGGAATTTTTTATGTATGCCTAAATTTGTTTCTCTCATTAGAAGAAAACATTAAAGATGCAATGCTTCGTAGCATTTTCAACTTGAAACATAATTATTATGTTTAATGATAATGCCTTTACTATATTTTTTAAATTTGATATTTTATATTCAAGATAAAGAAATAGGGATATTTATTGGTATATATTTATCTACAGTTTTTTTTTTTGGAAACTGCAAGAATTTGTTTTATCATTTAATTTATTTAAATCACCGCAACCTATTATTAGAAGTTAATATCATTTTATTATTAAATAAAAAAATATTAATTAATTTTGAATTAGTTGATAGTTTCTTATTGTCAATAAATAAAACGATTTCATCTTTTGAAATAATTCATATCCTCTTCTACGTATACTATTTTGCTTTTTGTATATATCTAAGTATTTGGTTTTTAGTAACCCATTTTGTACATTTATGAACAAAAATTTATATTATTCGACTAGTGTAAAAACTACTTTTCAGTGATAATGTCTCCACTATATTTCTCGAAAGTCAATATTTTATAGTGAATTACCGTTTCACCGACCGCATGGAGAGCTATCTAACTTTTTACCATGAAGCAACCGTACCAACCGTAAAATTTATAGATACGTAAAGAGAACGAGAAAGAAGCCATGCAACGAAGACGAATTTCTTGCACCGCCTATTCCTAAGTAGTTACAGTTATGTATGCGCGCCGCGAATTTAATGAGCGACAATACGAATAACGTAGGCAAATTGCGATGGTTACCTAACGAACAAAAAGCCGTCCAATTAATAGTCACAGCGCTGCTACTAACCGACGTGATAGTTACTTTGATTAATTTGAATAACGTCGATATCACTGGGGAGGAACAATTAGCGCGGTTCGGGCACAATTCCGACGATGGCTGACAACTTCTTAATTGTGCATCACGTGGAAATTGCTTTATGTAAACGTCACTTAACATTCCTCTCACCGATGTATGAAGCATCTCGGACTGAGTTTTCTTTCGATTGCGAATAGTGTTTGAAAGTCAATTTTATTTTACAAAGATATCGCGGCATGACTAACTTTCAAGGTAAACGATTGAAAACAGAGAACTTCTCGCAAACTATATTTTCTGAATTATTAATATACAATAAAGCTTCGTTCTTCGAAGGCGATTTCAAACAGTTTTTACTTCAATCGAATTTAATTTAAAATTAATAAAACATCTAATATTAAAGATTAAAAAGTTATAAATAAGACGCATCAAATTTTTGTGATAAAGAAAAATGGATCTAATATTGATAAAAAGAAAAACCTACAGTCGATAGGAAATACGGTTAATCTGAAACCTATATAAAACTACCATCCGCAGAAAATCGTAAAAGTTAGAAAGTTTTCAACTTTCAGAACTTTATTTCGAAATGTTAATACATTTTATTTCATTCGTTTCAAATATCACAGTGCTTGATGTAACAGGATAATCCTCTAAGTAAATATAATGAGATTTTATTATACATGTTAATATAATATCTAACAGTTTTATATATATCCTGCTCAAATATATATTACAATGCTATAAATCCACCAAGTTTTAAAAAAACATTTGTAAAAACGTGAATACTTTGATATATCTCATAAACATTGTAATAATCTTTTTACGAGATAATTGAGCAAACACAATAGTTAAAATTCATTTTCCAAAAACATATTCCTGTAGTTCTCCGTGACGTTTACCAAAATAATATATACTTATGCTCGAATGTGTTTATTTCTAAAATGGTTTTATATCTATTTCAAAATTAATTAAGAAAAATTTTAAAACGTTCATATCAATTTTAATAAAACGAAGAAAAGGTGGACAGCAATTCCAATAGTGCATCAAATAAAATCTTTTTTATCATAAAATAAATTAAAAGGTATCACTCTAATTACTTTGCATTTACACGCTTCTAATAATAAAAGTATTTCGTTCTAAAAAAGATTTTGAAATTAACATTATGACTAGTCAGTTATTACACAATTTGAGAGTCATAAAAAAAGTAAAAGAAGAAAAACGGAGAATAGGAATTGTTAATGTATTAACATCGACATTTTCTTTTTTTCAAATAGAATCTTATTACAAATAAAAAAAGATTTTAGCAATAAATAATTCTCTTTGAAAATTTGAAAAATAATTACCATTGTATACATACGTAAAGATCAGTAAGAATTACGATTAATTAATTTGGTATCAATTTTCGCAAAGACTTGGGAAAATGCAAAATCGATCACGGTCTAACTTCTAAAATTCTTTGTATCGTGATTACTGTTCTTAATGGGTTAACGGTGTATTCCGCGCGGATGCAAGCGCATCCAGTCACTTCTTACGGTATCCGGGCGCATTTTTTATCAACGACCATCAAGAGTCGCCAGACGGTACGCTGGTACGAGGGACCAAGTCGAACAGCAAGACCAACAGTTCGACCATTGCAATTCGAGCGGGACGATTTGTCGCAGGCTGAAATGCGCACGGATGCTTCGAGCGAGCGAACAATCAGTCCGCTACGCATCTGTCTGTCTCCACTTTCTACTACCTCTCCGTTCGTCCGTCTCGCCATCGTAGTGGGATGTGCACGTAGGATATGCCCGTGTGCGGGCATAAAGTACACACGGTCGAGAAGCATGTAGAAGGTAGAGCGGCAAGTTTTTACGCGACCATCCCCGAGTGAATGACCGGTCAGAGCCGCCTCTCACTCTCGGCACTTCGGATCTGCTCTGTGCCGCTGCCTCTCTCATTCTAGTCGATTACGAGAGAAGCGGCGTGAGATACATAAAGAGACAGAAACAGTGAGGGGACAGAGAGGAGAATATATATGTATATAGAGAGAGGAGGGGGAAGGAGAGAGAAAGAGATAAAGATAGAAAGAGACTGAGACTGAGAGTCGGCTTTGCAACGTGGCGCGAGTTGCATTAGGCTGTACATACCAAAAAGTCAGTTTGCGCTAATGGCAGAAACGCTTAACCCTCGGAATATTTCGCATTATAATGACGAATTCGTAAAAGTTAAAAATGAAGGAAATCGTTATCTCGAGAAATCCGAAAAGTAAGAGGTGCAGAAATAAATAGTTCGTCGGATTTGTCTGTCCGCAATTTTTCAGGAGAAAACAGATTTTTAAACGTAAAACAAACGAATAACCACCTTTCAAATTACAATTTCAAACGTCTGTCTCACTCATCCCTCCCCCTCCCCTCTCCTCAAGATAATTATTAAATGATCTTAGAAACCATTCATATGTAATGTACACTCTTGACAGATTTATTTAACACATCTTTAAAAAAATTAAAAAAATCATCTATTATTATCGCATTATATACTTTATCGAAATATTACCACAATTATTCGAAAAACGATATTTCATTCGAATCGTTTATAATAATCATTTTTTACAATTTATGCAGACAATTAAAAATTATTAATACGAGTGACTTGTTACAAGAGTATAGGAAATCTATACTCTGTGACTGAAAGATATTACAATTACGTCTCTCGTAAAATTATATATCACTGTACAATAGCGTCGTCACTAGGTGTCAACAGGATATTTTCTATATTCAGATGCCCGAGTACCCGTTATTCAAGTTCATACTCGGGTAACCGAAGTCACGAGCTCGATTTAATCGATTTTCGATATATTTGATATCGTCACGCTCCGTGGTTCCTGAGGTCATTTTACGTTGATATGTTACATTGTTGGCATGGTAAGCTCATATAAATAATCAACGCGTACCTAAATTGATTTACTATGCGTTAACAGCGAGAATGACCACGCGGTGCTCGGATATTTCCTCGGATACATAAATAATCGGATATCTAAACAATACATAGTATATATAACATTATATAAGCTGTATTACATATACACGATTTATTTTGTGTGCGTAATAAAAAGTTATTGCCATGCTATGTTTAAAAAAAGTAATTGTTTAATTTCATTCGATTCTGTCCGACCTCACACACGTATAGCATCTATATATTAATATTATCACAACAAACATTTCGTTTTCAGAAAAAAATGTATTGTTTCAATTATTTTTCACATTTTTAAACAATTCTTCATTGCACAAAATCATCGCATTTTATATTTGCATAATAGGATTATTAATAAAAAATCGTGAATATTTAATTTAATACAAAAATAGTCGTTTTGTCTGTTAAATGTCTTTTTAATATCTTTTCAATAAATTCCGTATTTTTTTCAAGCATTAATTAATATTACTAATAAAAATATTAATAACTAAAAATATTAATGGCCATAACTGATTAACTAAAAATAACCTTAAAAATAAAAAAAATTATTTTTAATATCTAATTATGCGTTTAAATGAATATTAGTATTAGAGATATTCGATATTAGGAATTCACATTTTGTACTATTAAAGTGTCATGAATGTACTACGCAAATGAGAAAAGTTTTCGAATTTTTGACATTTTTTTATACTCTCCGTAAAACTGTATGCGCGATTATGCGAGAAAAAACCCGACAGTACCCATTTCGACGTGCCTGAAAAAGATCGTGCAAATAGCGAGAATTTCCAAAACATTTATTGTTTTGTCATGGACTTTTTTTTAACGTGACGCATAAATACAAGAATCACGCGGAAGATTCATTTTTGTGGAGAAATAAAATGTCAGCGGAAACATTATTGCCGCTTTCACAGAAATATGCTAAATAACACAGCTCGGGTTATTACACGTACTGTTCTCACTTCACCATTGTTTATTCCATAAGATTATTTTCACACAGTATCTTCATTATATTCTCTTGGTTTTATAATACATTATTTTATTTTTATTTTCCATACCATACAATAACGCAAAGATAGTTATTTAAGAATTTTTAATTCTGAGAAGATATAATATAATCATTGCTAAATTTTTTATATCATGACATATATTTGAGCCTTTTCTAAAATACAAAAAAATTAAAATAAACAGTGAAATTTTTAATATGCAACTTTCCCAAAATATTGCAAAATACTTTCGTTTTAAATGTTAGAATATTTTTCATGGTTGTCAATATATTGATATGCCTTTATTGAAACAAAATAGATAGATATCTGAAAAATCTAAGTATCGCATCGAAGTATATAAAAAATATATATATTTTCAATAAACGGTCAGGTTTTCAA
>NW_017304196.1:709289-710904 GCF_001594115.1 Trachymyrmex septentrionalis | reverse complement strand
AAAAAAAAAAAAAAAAAAAAACACAATAAATATTGTACATATTTTAAATTGAAATATTGACATTATATACTATAATAGTAATAAAGAAAAATAGAGTAAATTCACATAAATTTTTTAAATTTTCTAAATACAATATTTATACAGCTCTAGAACAATAGACCATACATTCTATTACTATTTATTAAAAGTTAAAAAATAAAATACATAGATTGCAAGTAAATGTAGAAAATGATGTATATACATATATCTGTCGTATGCTGTTATCACTATAAAATATTACTTTCAATTAAACTTTCAATTAATAAATAACAAAAAAGCTTTCAGTACGATAAATACTGCATCTTTTCCGACTTTTAGCAATAATACTTAAAATTTTTTATTCGAAGTGCAGCTATTAAATCATTAAAAATAAGTATACTGTACTGCTGCATGTTTTTAATTATCTACGTATTATTAAAAAAAAAAAAACACGGCTTTCTAGATGTAAGTACATTTTTATGACATTTTTCCTTAGATATGTTATTCCAATTTTTACTAGTATTGGTGTTCACGTTCACAGCTGAACGATTCAATAGATATTGGGTTATTCCAATTCACAATTGCAGCCACTGCAATTTCGCTTCAAATCGTTCGCACTAATACATCGAAATTTTCATCTACAATAATAGTAGCAAAGAATACGAAAAACGCATTTCCCCGCGCCCCGCGTTATCGGTTCATCTCAATTCTTTCAATTTTCTCCCTTTTCATTTGAGTATCGATCCTGTATGCTCCTAAACGTAGTTATTCTTATAAAAAATATTTTACTTGCGTGCTCCTTATTGTAAAATAAAAATTTAATGCGCACACGTAACATATTCCGGATTATGGTACAAATAAAAATCGGCATATCATCGACGTATCTCTCGCGAATAAGACATCATATTGATTCGAGGAGTGAAGCTGCGTCGGAGCGTTAGCTACCGGACATAAATTATGCACTATCAGTGGAGCCGATAAGTATTAGTTTAGTTTGAAATTTGTTAGCTGAGTCGGGCATTCGGGGTAACGGCTTTCATAGTCACGAGCGGGGAAAAAAAGTACGGCGAAGTTAGATGAATCATGAATAAATTTACGCGTCGAACCTTTATTCCGAAATGATCCAAGTTTCTTTATAGTATATACTCCCGTCGCTACGCGGTAATACCGGAACTTATATCACAGCGGAACATAAATTACTGGTACACGTAAATTAAGTGTGCCATCCTTTTGACTAAAATTTACATTCGCCATATTAAATATTGTCACAGAAAAACAAATTGCTTGTCGCGGAATCTATCTGTTGGCAAGGTATTTTCTGCTCTGCCACTTTGCAATATGAGAAAATAACTCTTATTTCTGCGTGTGCATTCAATACTTTTACGCTGATTATTAAGTGTCATTTCGCATCAATTCGGTAGAAATTAATTCATCGGTACAATTAATCGTTTGTTTACATAATTGTCGGACTATTTGATTAACGTTTAGGATAATAACCTTTCCAATTTACAGCAATTAGTAAAAAACAAGGATTAGCAGAAATTAATGATGAATAATCATTGTGTGTTCATTTTCTCGTTTCGCGCGCGATCAAGCA
>NW_017304196.1:703454-709189 GCF_001594115.1 Trachymyrmex septentrionalis | reverse complement strand
GCAGAAATTAATGATGAATAATCATTGTGTGTTCATTTTCTCGTTTCGATCAAGCGCCAATGTGTCGTAACAAGATATATTTCGAATGGAATCGCGTGTACATATTATCAACAGAATGGGTACATAAATTCTGTACTAAAAGTCGTATCTTTGGCACGGAGTCTCTTTGAAAGAGATCGAATCTTCTATTATCTCATGTTATCGTAGCAGAAATAACACTCGTTCGTTCGAGCTGGCGCAGCACTCAAGCGACTAAACTTACGACGCCAGTCGGGAGCGACTGCAGACTCAATTAGCCTCGCGGAAAACTTTCATGGAGGGATTACGATGTCAACAACGTCTTTCTTGCGCGAATGACGTTCCGCGCGTCGGGCAAAATTGTTGTTTATCGAAATGGCAGTCTTCCAAGCGCGGCATGCCGTCACGCTTTTGAAATCACGTCAAATACTTGACTATTTAACTCCAGTTTACTATATTCTCTCTGCCATGAGTATTTATCTTCATTTCAATTTTCATTATTCGACCTCTAAAAACGAACTATTTCTCGAACGTACAGTTTAAAAGATTATTTTGAAATGTTTAAAAAATTTGCAAAAAATCCCCGATAAATCCGATTTACATAAAAAGGTAGGTGGCTTAGTGGCGGAAACCGTAAATAAAAGAACACTGACAGATGCTGATAAGAAAAGTTAAATGATCAAAAGATCAGGCGATTTAATAAGAGTTGTTTACAATCGACATGTCTATAATGTACATTTATCTGAAACGTGAAATCCAATATAAAAATACATCGAATAGATCCTGTTTTGTGTAAAAAAAAAAAAAAAATCATTACAGTTTCGATAATCGCGATATTATATACGCGATTGTATCAAACAACATATCGCTATATATAATATTGTAGTCTGCACTGTTTATTTTTATCCTTTTTTTATATAATCCTGAATATTCATCAAAAGCGTATGTGCAAAAATGTAGACGTTAATTTAAATAGCACACCGTTTCAATGAACATTTCAATAACAAACGGTAAGATTCTGGTGACAACTTTTGGAGGAATTATAATTACTTTCAAATAGCAAACGATGATTAAAATCGTAATTTAATTAGTAATTACGATTCTGATAAAGCGCTCAACCATAATGGAGAGCACACATTTCATCCAGATTCCTTTCTTCATATTGACGCAGTTGTAACTATAATTTAATATTCTCTAATTGATTTTTAATTATGCACGACTGATTAACATATTGTGCACGCAGACAATACTGACATGAGGATATATCATATATTCCACGTATATCTTGTTATTATGTAAATTTCTCTCATAACAATTTAATGTTGAATTTTACGTTCCCTTTTCAATTTACAATAAATTGGTTTGTCGATGTAATGCTCGATATATCATTATCTTTTATTCAAATTTTTTACGCTTACTATAATCGTAAACGAAGCTGTCAGCATTTCTATACTGAAAATATGTGCAAATGAATGCGAATGGAAAGAGTAGATTCAGCGGTATCGTTCACATTTTCGCAGGAATATCTCACATAAATCACAATACAATTTGTCTGATTTCATTTATTGATATTACGTTATTGAGAAATTAACAATTAATCTATTCTCGTTTCTATAAACAGATTATGTATTTTTTAATTTTATTTTTAAAGAGAATTTATTTCAGAAAGAAAAATTTGTCGTTTCCTCTTTTTCTCTTTCATTTATAAACAATTTATTATTACCTAAACTATACTAGGAGCTCAAATAAATTCTGGTTCAATCTACGAAGAAATAATCTCTCATAAAAAAAAAAACAAATACGAAACACGGAATAAATTTTTATAATTGGCTTATTATCGATATATATATATATTTTTTTTTTTTTTTTTTTTCGATAAAAATGTACATTTATTTATATATTTGTAAGAATAAACCATCAGTTTGAAAGTTATCAAAGTCCTAGCAGCCCAACGAATCTTCCGTTTACCCCTTATCCGAAATCGATTCCGTTTATCTCCCGCGGAAAAAAAGATGATTCGAAAAAAAGATGATTTGACCGGAAACGCTTTTTTTTCTCCAAAAGTAAAGCTAAACTGCATCGATCCGATATCGTGATATCGATCAAGGTTTCACATAGCTTCTTTTCCGCTACTTTCCATTACCTCTAAATCCTTCAAATCGAAATCGATCGCGACGGTTGGCCGCGATACGGCGCAAGCTTTAAGGACAAGCTGGAGCATGGTGACTTTTACGATTCTATTCTAGGCGTGGGTGTTATTGGCCGAGAGGCTGTCTCAGATCGATCTCCTCTCGCTACGTTACGCCGCGCCGTCTCGCCAAGCCGCCACTAAGATTCTCCATCATTCGCACTAACCCCCTTCTATACTTTTCTGCGGTTTCTCCTGAGTACCTATTCCTTGTAGTTTTGCGAGTTACCAAGATATCGCTTTGTAACTTTTGACCTACAAGTACTTGTATACTTGTACTACTGTCTTGAGAGGTACTCTGTATACATATGTATATAGATCATTCCGTCGAACTAATAGGCAGACGTGATAATCGCGAAAAAGATTTTCGAAATACGAGTATAATAACACGAGGGAAGAAGAATGAAGGGAACGTGATGCTGTTAATACGAGATGTAATCTTTCTGTTTCAGACTTTCAATTTAAATCATACTTCGTCGTCTGCTTTAGATATTGGAAACGGTTATATTAGCGTTGTACTCACCTGGTCGGTGATCTCCGTTAGGTCGTGCAGACTTATGTTGTAAATGGCGTTCCTGCAAAACGAAACGAGAGCGTTAAATCCTACCCATAAATCGTCCCCTGTAATCTCTGTGCTTCGTGCGTCTCCGTGTCGACAACTCGGATTGAAACGTGAGTAAGCATCGGCAATTATGAGTAAAACAGCAAAAATGAACGCACAAAGAACGCGATATATTTAAAAGATAAATTGTGGACGTTCATTCAACGAATATAAAAACCGTTTTCGGGTGACTTCTAAATCTTGCATGTGCAGAAGAAATAGAAGTGCGAAACATAAATCAGGCGGAAAAACTGCAAAGACAAAATTGGAACCGTGAAAAGATCCATGCTATGTATCTCGGATGTAATTGATTTTACGACTTCGGAACGTTGCGCTGACTATTGGCGGAGAGCACGAGCGGGAAAAAAATTAAATTATTTTTTGATTCATATCAAATTTCCATTAGCCAATGTATTTGTATCAGATTCCACAAAGAGGTACGCTATTGATCTCCACCACTTTAATAGCGTAACTGGACGAAATTGATAAAATAATGTTAGGTAATATAAGTGTTTTTTCTACGTATATACACACGCACAACTATAACGCACAATAATGGCAAAACGATAATTTCGCCTTTCTTTGAAATACAAAATAAATTTTTGAATGTGAACTATCTTTCCCTTTGTACTTTCTATCGATCGACTCGCTTGCGGATAACAAGATGTCTCAAACCCATTTTCCCTCTGCAAGTTCTTTGATCAATTTGGAACAAGCATTTCTTAATAAAAAAGTTAAAAGATTGATAGTAGCCAAGTTATAATAAGCAACCAAAAATAAAAATCTTTTTGACAATTTTATGCCACGGATTAAAAGACGTAATAAAATCGTTCTGCATTAATTTAATTTCAAATAATCTTTAATAGAATTTTACTTTCAAACTTACTCAACAAAATGAATAATTTTTAAAATATTTGAAAGTGGATAACAAATACGTACAAAATATAAATAAGAGAGAGTATACAGCCACAACGATAGATGTTTAAACGAAAGTCATATATTTAAAATTCTCATATAAAAATGTAGACGTCTCGGTCAAGATTTGATCACCATCAGTACAACAAGATGACAAAATACAAAATTACAAAAAATTTTAGTTAATTAACCAATAATCGCTAATCCAAAAGGTGTACGCAATAATATCAAGATGAACAATAAGAAAGAAATTACATAAAATTGAAAACAATGATCGCAGGTCAAATAGATGGAACACTGGTAAAAATTATTTCTGACAAAATTGTGGAGCACAAGTTTTCGGTTTTTAAGTTGTGTGTATTACTTACTCCGAGTTACATTTACGAGGATTTATACATCTATCGTAGCGGCTCTCTATTATTTGTATTTTGAAAATGAATAATGTTAAAAATAAAAGATTTTTTTAAGTATTATTTTATTAAATCATTATACTAAATTGAAACTGGAGATTAGTTAAGAAATTCATAGTCCAAGAGTGATCTGGTACGTGCAGTATGCCGCATGCTGCCTTTGGCCTTTGAATACAAATGAATAGTGCGCGTCGCGTATAAACCGCATCTCTGTTTGCTGCTAATATGCGTGATGCTGCGTCACCCGCTGCTGATGCGTAATCGAATGAATGACTCGACCCGTCGGCCACTTGGGGCTCGTGGCACTGCAATGAGAGTCTAGCCGATGACTATCTCATTTATGTAAGCCCCCACGAGTAGCACGTGGGGACGACACGACGAAGAATCGAATCATGTAACAATTACCTGGCACCAATCAGGATAGAGGTTGTCGCACGTTCCAAGAGCTTGAAGTGCTCCACATGGCTTTCATTTCCCAGAAACCGCTGGCCAATCACCTCACCTGTAACAAAAAAAAAGACGTTTCGGTCAGCTTCAAAATTATGATTCTTCTAACAAAGAAGAAAGTATGATATTCGTATAATTTCAAAATTATAATAATCGTGTGATCTATAGTTGCATGGAAAGAATGGTTTTGCTGAAGTATCTAGAAAGTTTAGCTGAATACAGATCTGAAAATCAATTTTGTTCGACTATCAAAATAATTAATTATGTAGGACACTCGAACTGATTGTTAGACATTCACATCAACATTTTTTGCAGAATTGCTTATTATGCTTGAATTTCTTACATAATTATTTTGATCGTCCAACAAAATTATTTTCAGATATCTACCTAAATTTTTAAATTCTTCAGCAAAATCGTTTTCTCCGTATGATAAGTATTAGACAGAACGTGATTAAAATGCATAAAGTATTTCCTGAATAACGTTTAAAAATGGTATTTTTATTGATTTCTTTTTGTAATGTTACAAAAATATACAGTAAATGATAAAAAATATATATACCTAATAAATAAGAAAACTGAATCTAAATAGTAAACAACATTTTTAATATAAGTATGGATTTCGTATTGATAAATTATTTGCAGAAAATATGTTTTCCGTGAATCAATCAATCATGCGTCTGAATCATAATGCGCGTCGGATTTCGCGCATCATGCTACAATCCTCCTATTACATTCTCACGTCCGCGAATGAACCATTCGCGTATACATTATTCGCACGCGCACAGCTTTACATGCACACATCAATCGATAATTGTCATCAGATTATTCTAAAACTTCAGCCATATTTCATAGATCTCTAAATTAATTTTAAAGTACGCGACTATTTTTCTCTTTAACTCGATCATCATTGTCGCGGATTTGTAAAATTTTCAGCATCAGATATTTACTGTACAATTCATCTCAAAATTATAAATCTAATTCCATTGAAAATTAAATAAAGTTAAAGAGCTTCACTGTTTGCTTCTGTAAGATTTATTTTCAGAAAAGCTTGATTCTCGACTGCTTAAGCTAAAAAGCTACTCTAGCGTCTTTTTTCAATCCCTTTGCTCGGGTCAAGTCTAAACTAATCAAATGATCCGGTAGAGTAGATAAAAGA